>NC_052312.1:1211036-1226036 GCF_016432855.1 Salvelinus namaycush | reverse complement strand
GATGGGGTCTGAGCCTGGAGCTCCGGGTGTGGAGGAGGGGGTGGTATTAGTTCCTCCTGTTCCACTAACTCCTCCATTACTCTCTCTCTCCAAGTCCATGAGAAGAGCTTCAGAATATGAAGGAACCATTTGCTGATTACAGCGAATATGCCACTCCAGCTCCGTCATATCCACCGTGTTCACCCGCGATATCGCTCGGTAACTCGACCCGCCGTTGACACTCCTCTCTCCTCCCGTCGTTCCACCGTTCTCCGTCACTCCATCCCCTCCTCCGTCCTCACGGATCGTCTCCTCTCCGAACAGTTTCTCCACATGGTAGTGTACGTACGCTGTGCGGTATTCCGACACGACCCGGAGCGGCCAGGAGAAGAGGAACACTGAGGCTAGCCAGAAGACCCGGGGTCGGGAATACCACGGTTGCCGGGTCGGGTCCGGGAACGCCAGGATATGCTCCCGGAAATCAACGTTCTTTAGATGCATCCCCTCTCGCGCTTCCATGTAATCATCCAGACCCTCGTTGTCTCCGAAGAAGTGTGCTCGCTGGGTGAGGTATGCCGCCTCCGCACGGGCGCTGGCGAAACTGAAACGGAGGAACAATTGATTAATTAATTGATTGGATTTTATAGCGCTTTTCCAGTAGCAGAAATCAGTCTACGGGTGGGAAACTCAACTCACAAGAAAAGTCTATTTTTCTGAATTATTAACAATGCTTTGTAAATGAATATCTAGAATTCCAAATGTGCGTGTTCACCTGAAACACTTGGTGAAGCGTAGCCTAACAGCCGGATGCTCCTGAAGTCCCTGGAGCTCTTTGGAGACGTCTTTAACCCCGTGGCGACCGTAGTCAAACTCAGAGCTGGAGGCGTGGGTGTTAACCCTCTCATGATACACCTGTGACAGAGGGACAGGTTACAGGGGTAATGTAGAGGGGTTACAGAGAGACAGGTTACAGGGGTAATGTAGAGGGGTTATAGAGGGACAGGTTACAGGGGTAATGTAGAGGGGTTATAGAGGGACAGGTTACAGGGGTAATGTAGAGGGGTTATAGAGGGACAGGTTACAGGGGTAATATAGAGGTTATAGAGGGACAGGTTACAGGGGTAATGTAGAGGGGTTATAGAGGGACAGGTTACAGGGGTAATATTAATGGGGTGAGAGAGACCGGTTACAGGGGTAATGTAGGTTAGAGGGACAGGTTACAGGGGTAATGTAGAGGGGTTATAGAGGGACAGGTTACAGGGGTAATGTAGAGGGGTTATAGAGGGACAGGTTACAGGGGTAATATTGTAGATGGGGTAGAGAGAGACAGGTTACAGGGGTAATGTAGAAGGGTTATAGAGGGACAGGTTACAGGGGTAATGTAGAAGGGTTATAGAGAGACAGGTTACAGGGGTAATGTTGTAGATGGGGTAGAGAGAGACAGGTTACAGGGGTAATGTAGAGGGGTTATAGAGGGACAGGTTACAGGGTAATTTAGAGGGGTTATAGAGGGACAGGTTACAGGGTATATAGAGGTTATAGAGACAGGTTACAGGGTTATGTAAAGGGTATAGAGAGACAGTTTACAGGGTAATGTAGAGGGGTTATAGAGAGACAGGTTACAGGGGTAATGTTGTAGATGGGGTAGAGAGAGACAGGTTACAGGGGTAATGTAGAGGGGTTATAGAGGGACAGGTTACAGGGGTAATATAGAGGTTATAGAGGGACAGGTTACAGGGGTAATGTAGAGGGGTTATAGAGGGACAGGTTACAGGGGTAATGTAGAGGGGTTATAGAGAGACAGGTTACAGGGGTAATGTAGAGGGGTTATGAGAGACAGTTACGGGGTATGTGTAGATGGGGTAGAGAGAGACAGGTTACAGGGGTAATGTAGAAGGGTTATAGAGAGACAGGTTACAGGGGTAATGTAGAGGGGTTATAGAGGGACAGGTTACAGGGGTAATGTAGAGGCGTTATAGAGAGACAGGTTACAGGGGTAATGTTGTAGATGGGGTAGAGAGAGACAGGTTACAGGGGTAATGTAGAAGGGTTATAGAGAGACAGGTTACAGGGGTAATATAGAGGGGGTAGAGAGAGACAGGTTACAGGGGTAATATTGTAGATGGGGTAGAGAGGGACAGGTTACAGGGGTAATATTGTAGGGGGTAGAGAGAGACAGGTTACAGGGGTAAGGTTGTAGGGGGTAGAGAGAGACAGGTTACAGGGGTAATATTGTAGGGGGTAGAGAGAGACAGGTTACAGGGGTAATGTAGAGGGGGTAGAGAGAGACAGGTTACAGGGGTAATATTGTAGATGGTAGAGAGGACAGGTTACAGGGTATATTGTAGGGGGTAGAGAGAGACAGGTTACAGGGGTATATTGTAGGGGTAGAGAGGGACAGGTTACAGGGTAATATTGTAGGGGGTAGAGAGGGACAGGTTACAGGGGTAATATTGTAGGGGTAAGAGAGACAGGTTACAGGGGTAATATTTGTAGGGTAGAGAGAGACAGGTTACAGGGTAATATTGTAGGGGGTAGAGAGAACGGTTACAGGGGTATATTGTAGAGGGGGTAGAGAGGGACAGGTTACAGGGGTAATATTGTAGGGGGTAGAGAGAGACAGGTTACAGGGGTAATGTTGTAGGGGGTAGAGAGAGACAGGTTACAGGTATTTTGTAGGGGGTAGAGAGAGACAGGTTACAGGGGTAATATTGTAGGGGGTAGAGAGAGACAGGTTACAGGGGTAATATTGTAGGGGGTAGAGAGAGACAGGTTACAGGGGTAATATTGTAGAGGGTAGAGAGAGACAGGTTACAGGGGTAATATTGTAGGTAGGAGAAGACAGGTTACAGGGGTAATATTGTAGATGGGGTAGAGAGATATAGGTTACAGGGGTAATGTGGTATGGGGTAGAGAGAGACAGGTTACAGGGGTAATATTGTAGGGGGTAGAGAGAGACAGGTTACAGGGGTAATGTTTTGGGGGTAAGAGAGACAGGTTACAGGGTAATATTGTAGGGGGTAGAGAGAGACAGGTTAGGGTACATTGTATGGGTAGAGAGAGACAGGTTACAGGGTAATATTGTAGGGTAGAGAGGACAGGTTACAGGGTATTTGTAGGGGGTAGAGAAGACAGGTTACAGGGGTAATATTGTAGGGGGTAGAGAGAGACAGGTTACAGGGGTAATATTGTAGGGGGTAGAGAGAGACAGGTTACAGGGGTAATATTGTAGGGGGTAGAGAGAGACAGGTTACAGGGGTAATATTGTAGGGGGTAGAGAGAGACAGGTTACGGGTAATATTGTGGGGGTAGAGAGAGACAGGTTACAGGGGTAATATTGTAGATGGGGTAGAGAGAGACAGGTTACAGGGGTAATATTGTAGATGGGGTAGAGAGAGACAGGTTACAGGGGTAATATTGTAGGGGGTAGAGAGAGACAGGTTACAGGGGTAATATTGTAGATGGAGTAGAGAGAGACAGGTTACAGGGGTAATATTGTAGATGGAGTAGAGAGAGACAGGTTACAGGGGTAATATTGTAGGGGGTAGAGAGAGACAGGTTACAGGGGTAATATTGTAGGGGGTAGAGAGAGACAGGTTACAGGGGTAATATTGTAGGGGGTAGAGAGAGACAGGTTACAGGGGTAATATTGTAGGGGGTAGAGAGAGACAGGTTACAGGGGTAATATTGTAGGGGGTAGAGAGAGACAGGATACAGGGGTAATATTGTAGGGGGTAGAGAGAGACAGGTTACAGGGGTAATATTGTAGATGGGGTAGAGAGAGACAGGTTACAGGGGTAATATTGTAGATGGGGTAGAGAGAGACAGGTTACAGGGGTAATATTGTAGGGGGTAGAGAGAGACAGTTAGGGGTAATATTGTAGGGGTAGAGAGAGACAGGTTACAGGGGTAATATTGTAATGGAGTAAGAGAGACAGGTTACAGGGGTAATATTGTAGATGGAGTAGAGAGAGACAGGTTACAGGGGTAATATTGTAGGGGGTAGAGAGAGACAGGTTACAGGAGTAATATTGTAGGGGTAGAGAGACAGGTTACAGGAGTAATATTGTAGGGGGTAGAGAGAGACAGGTTACAGGGGTAATATTGTAGGGGGCAGAGAGAGACAGGTTACAGGGGTAATATTGTAGGGGGTAGAGAGAGACAGGTTACAGGGGTATATTGTAGGGGGTAAAGAGGGACAGTTACAGGGGTAATATTGTAGGGGGTAAGAAGAGACAGGTTACAGGGGTATATTGTAGGGGTAGAGAGAGACAGTTACAGGGGTAATATTGTGGGGGTGAGAGAGACAGGTTACAGGGTAATATTGTAGGGGGTAGAGAGAGACAGGTTACGAGGGTAATATTGTAGGGGTAGAGAGAGACAGGTTACGGGGTAATATTGTAGGGGGTAGAGAGAGACAGGTTACAGGGGTAATATTGTAGGGGGTAGAGAGAGACAGGTTACAGGGGTAACATTGTATGGGGTAGAGAGACAGGTTACAGGGGTAATATTGTAGTGGGGTAGAGAGAGACAGGTTACAGGGGTAATATTGTAGATGGGTAGAGAGAGACAGTTTACAGGGGTAATATTGTAGGGGTAGAGAGAGACGTTACAGGGGTAATATTGTAGGGTAGAGAGAGACAGGTTACAGGGGTAATATTGTAGGGGGTAGAGAGAGACAGGTTACAGGGGTAATATTGTAGGGGGTAGAGAGAGACAGGTTACAGGGGTAAGGTTGTAGTGTAATCGAACTCAGAGCTGGAGGTGTGGGTTTTCACGCCTTCCTGCTAACCTGTGTGTGTGTGTGTGTGTGTGTGTGTGTGTGTGTGTGTGTGTGTGTGTGTGTGTGTGTGTGTGTGTGCGTGTGCGTGTGTGTGTCCTTACCTGTGTAGTGGTATAAGCGTCTCCGTTGCGATACCTGGTCACCTGTCTGGTCCGTCTGACGTAGTGGTAACTGATGGCCTTCCACCAGATACAGGGAGTGGCCTGCTGAAGCTTTGTGACACGCTCATACACCTGGGGACACACAGACACACACAGTCAGTCTCCCCAACTCACCTGAACACACAGTCAGTCTCCCCAACTCACCTGAACACACAGTCAGTCTCCCCACCTCACCTGGATACACAGTCAGTCTCCCCAACTCACCTGAACACACAGTCAGTCTCCCCACCTCACCTGAACACACAGTCAGTCTCCCCACCTCACCTGAACACACAGTCAGTCTCCCCAACTCACCTGGATACACAGTCAGTCTCCCCATCTCACCTGAACACACAGTCAGTCTCCCCACCTCACCTGAACACACAGTCAGTCTCCCCACCTCACCTGAACACACAGTCAGTCTCCCCAACTCACCTGGATACACAGTCAGTCTCCCCAACTCACCTGAACACACAGTCAGTCTCCCCAACTCACCTGGACACACAGTCAGTCTCCCCAACTCACCTGGATACACAGTCAGTCTCCCCAACTCACCTGAACACACAGTCAGTCTCCCCAACTCACCTGGATACACAGTCATCTCCCCAACTCACCTGACACACAGCAGTCTCCCCAACTCACCTGAACACACAGTCAGTCTCTCCATCTCACCTGAACACACAGTCAGTCTCCCCAACTCACCTGAACACACAGTCAGTCTCCCCACCTCACCTGGATACACAGTCAGTCTCCCCAACTCACCTGAACACACAGTCAGTCTCCCCACCTCACCTGAACACACAGTCAGTCTCCCCACCTCACCTGAACACAGTCAGTCTCCTCAACTCACCTGAACACACAGTCAGTCTCCCCAACTCACCTGAACACACAGTCAGTCTCCCCAACTCACCTGAACACACAGTCAGTCTCCCCAACTCACCTGGATACACAGTCAGTCTCCCCACCTCACCTGAACACACAGTCAGTTCTCCCCACCTACCCTGGATACACAGTCAGTCTCCCAACTCACCTGGATACACAGTCAGTCTCCCCAACCTCACCTGAACACAGTCAGTCTCCCACCTCACCTGAACCCACAGTCAGTCTCCTCAACTCACCTGAACACAGATCAGTCTCCTCAACTCACTGAACACACAGTCAGTCTCCCACACTCACCTGAACACACAGTCAGTCTCCCCAACTCACCTGAACACACAGTCAGTCTCCTCCCCAACTCACCTGGATACACGTCAGTCTCCCCACCTACCTGAACACACGTCAGTCTCCAGTCTCCCAACTCACCTGAACACACAGTCAGTCTCCCCACTCACTGAACACAACGTCAGTCTCCCAACCACCTGAAACCACGTCAGTCTCCCCACTCACCTACACCAGTCAGTCTCCCCAACTCACCTGAACACACAGTCAGTCTCCCCACCTCACCTGAACACACAGTCAGTCTCCCCAACTCACCTGAACACACAGTCAGTCCTCCCCAACTCACCGGAACACAGTCAGTCTCCCCAACTCACCTGGATATACAGTCAGTCTCCCCAACTCACCTGGATATACAGTCAGTCTCCCCATCTCACCTGAACACACAGTCAGTCTCCCCAACTCACCTGGATACACAGTCAGTCTCCCCAACTCACCTGAACACACAGTCAGTCTCCCCAACTCACCTGGATACACAGTCAGTCTCCCCAACTCACCTGAACACACAGTCAGTCTCCCCAACTCACCTGAACACACAGTCAGTCTCCCCAACTCACCTGAACACACAGTCAGTCTCCCCAACTCACCTGGATACACAGTCAGTCTCCCCACCTCACCTGAACACACAGTCAGTCTCCCCAACTCACCTGGATACACAGTCAGTCTCCCCATCTCACCTGAACACACAGTCAGTCTCCCCAACTCACCTGGATACACAGTCAGTCTCCCCATCTCACCTGAACACACAGTCAGTCTCCCCAACTCACCTGGATACACAGTCAGTCTCCCCAACTCACCTGAACACACAGTCAGTCTCTCCAACTCACCTGGATACACAGTCAGTCTCCCCAACTCACCTGGACACACAGTCAGTCTCCCCAACTCACCTGGATACACAGTCAGTCTCCCCAACTCACCTGGATACACAGTCAGTCTCCCCATCTCACCTGAACACACAGTCAGTCTCCCCAACTCACCTGGATACACAGTCAGTCTCCCCAACTCACCTGAACACACAGTCAGTCTCCCCAACTCACCTGGATACACAGTCAGTCTCCCCAACTCACCTGAACACACAGTCAGTCTCCCCATCTCACCTGAACACACAGTCAGTCTCCCCAACTCACTCTACTATACACCCCTTGCCCACTTAACCAAAGCCAATTAGATTTCCCCCAAAATAACAAAAGATAGGGACACACAATGAGAGTCTCAACCAAAATAAAAGTCAAAGTCACGTGCCTCTGCCGTCTCCGCGTGAGCCAAAATGGCGGTCTTGGAGTAACAGTGCCAGCACTCCACCAGATACACCACGTACAACATAGCTAGGAAGGCTAGAGGGATATACACATAACCACTGGAACATGGACTGTTAGAGGAGGGAGAGAGAGGGGGGAGGAGAGAGAGAGGAGGGGGGAGGGAGAGAGAGGAGGAGGGGGAGGGTGAAGAGAGAGAGGAGAGGGGGAGGGAGAGAGAGGAGGGGGGAGGGAAGAGAGAGAGGAGGGGGGAAGAGAGAGAGGAGGGGGAGGGAGAGAGAGAGGGAGGAGGGGGAGGAGAGAGAGAGAGAGGATGGGGAGGGAGAGAGAGAGGAGGGGGGGAGGAGAGAGAGAGAGAGGGGGAGGGAGAGAGAGGGGGGGAGGGAGAGAGAGAGAGGAGAGGGGGGAAGGAGAGGAGGGGGGAGGGAGAGAGAGAGAGAGAGGAGGGGCAGGTAGGCCAGGGAGAGAGAGAGAGAGAGGAGGGGGAGGGAGAGAGAGAGGAGGAGGGGGGAGGGAGAGAGGAGGGGGAGGGAGAGAGAGAGAGGAGTGGGGAGTGGGAAGAGAGGGGAGAGAGGGGGGAGAGAGAGGAGGGGGAGGGAGGGAGAGGATGGGGGAGGGAGAGAGAGAGAGGAGGGGGGAGAAAGAGGAGGAGGGGGGAGAAAGGAAGAGAAATTAGAGGAGGGAGAAAGAGAGAGAAAGGTCATGTTCATACAAACACAATCAAACTTTATTTAAAAGCAGGTCCACCACGTAGAGCAGGGTTAAAGATAATTTATGCTTGATCCGGAAAATGTGTTCGGAGGCTCCATATGGATGGTGTGACGGAATTGTGGAGCCTCTGGAGGCACGCAGAGGCCAAACTGAGCCCTGTACCGCATCGCCGTGCGCCGCCCAAATGTTGTAACAATGCGGAGGGCTCCGTATAGCTCCGGCATTGACATGATTGGTTGACGGTAGGTGGGGGCGGGAAGTATGAATGCCATGACTTCGATAGAGGCCGTATCGCAGGAAATGCTGTACGGCCACTGTAGATATCAGATTGACCATGCAGAGGCTTTTAGGAATGTACAGATAGCCTCTTGAACTGGGTGGAGGATACAAACACATTTCAACTTGAATTTTACCTTATTTAAAAAAGAATTTAACTTTATTTAAAAGAAAATTTAACTTTATTTAAAGTGTATTAACTTTATTTAAAGTGTATTTAACTTTATGTAAAGTGTATTTAACTTTATTTAAAGAGAATTTAACTTTATGTAAAGTGTATTTAACTTTATTTAAAGAGAATTTAACGTTATTTAAAGAGAATTTAACTTTATTTAAAGTGTATTTAAAACCCCATTAACACTTATTTACAGCAGTAAAAATAACACAATAAAAGCGATAAACAAACAACCAAAGCAACAAACCAGAAGAATAAATTAACATAAAACACAAAGAGGGTATTAAATTAGAAAAGGTAGATTCCCTGAAGAACATCTGTTGAAGATTTTCTGTCTTAGGATTTTCTCTATTTTTTTTTAGGCTAGTGGGAGACGACTAACGTAAACGTAACACACACTAACTAACCTGTCGAGGAGTAGTTGAGGCAAGTCAGGGAAGGCGGCGGTAGTGCCAGCCGTAGCCGAGACGACCACGTGCTCCCCGGAGCCCAGGACAGGCACACGGCAGACTGCACACCAACCCAGCATGGCGAAACATCCGTACATGAGAAGAGTCAAGAGGAGGCACTTCCAGTGGGACTCACGACACAGAGAGGCAGCGAAGGACTGCTGGAGGGGACGCTGCTGTTAGAGGGGGGGGGGGGGGGGGGGGGGGACAAAGTAAATAGCAAGTTCCCTTCTATTGCAGTGTCATATCACACCAACAGCTATACTGCCCTACCAAGCAAAAAAGCAGGAACTGCTCATAGCGTGGAACTGAAAAAAGGGCTTTTATTTACCTTGGTTTCACGGTAACTTTATCCAGTTACTGCTAACATGACCCCCGTTTTCTCCAAATCGCAACACAATAGAGGCAGGATCCTTGTCCATGTGATTAAACATGTATTTAAAGTAGCAAAAAAATGACATTAACTTATTTTCGACCAAATGAGCTTTTTGCTCGGTAGGGCAGAATAGATCTCTGTGAGTGATAATGTTGTAATCCCTCATAAACCAGAGATTACCGCAACAGACACTGGTGTTATGTTAGAGAGGGAGGAGGGAGGAGGGGTACTCATTATTCAAATATCACATCAACACACAATGATAATGTTGTAATCCCTCATTAAGCCCAAAACAATTACAGGACAGAGTGAAGGTTAGAGTCATTATCCCCCCCCCCACCACCTCTTCTATCTGTGTTTCTCTGTGTCTCCTGAGAGAGTCCATTTCCTGAGTGTGTAACTTTAGATCCTCCAGTAACACACAACATATAGTCATGGTGTGTGTGTGTGTACACAACGTAGTTATCAGCCACAGTCACCAATACTCACATATTGGAGGAAGGGTATCTGGTGTGATTAAATGCAGGGCTGGATTGATATCCTGCACATATATCAATTTCACTCAGAAATGACAACATAGTTATCCATGTTGCTCACAAAACACACTCAGAGTCCTCAGATCTGACATTTGCAGTGTGTGTGTGTGTGTGTGTGTGTGTGTGTGTGTGTGTGTGTGGTGTTGTGTGTGTGTGTGGTATGTGTGTGTGTGTGTGTGTTTGCGTGTGTGTTTGCGTGTGTGTTTGTGTGTGTGTGTGTGTTTGCGTGTGTGTGCGTGTGTGTGTGTGTGTGCGTGTGTGTGCGTGTGTGTGTTTGCGTGTGTGTGTGTGTGTGTTTGCGTGTGTGTGTGTGTGTGTTTGGTGTGTTTTGTGTGTGTTTGCGTGTGTGTGTGTGTTTTTGTGGTGTGTGTGTGTGTGTTTTGTGTGTGTGTGTGTTGTGTGTTTGGTGTGTGTGTGTGTGTGTGTGTGTGTGTGTGTGTGTGTGTGTGTGTGTGTGTGTGTGTGTGTGTGTGTGTGTGTGTGTGTGTGTGTGTGTGCGTGTGTGTTTGCGTGTGTGTGTATTTGCGTGCGTGTGTGTGTGTGTGTGTTTGCGTGTGTGTGTTTGTGTGTGTGTGTGTTTGCGTGTGTGTGTGTGTGTGTGTGTTTGCGTGTGTGTGTGTGTGTGTGTGTTTGCGTATGTGCAATCATCCAGGTGTTGAGAAGGTTCTGGTTCTAATGGGAACCTCTGTTCATAATGTGGTCGCTAACGGCCAGGTGCTGCCGTCGCTAACGGCCAGGTGATGCCATCGCTAAAGTCCAGCTGAGGCGGTCGCTAAGGGCCTGGTGATGCCGTTGCCAAGGGCCTGGTGATGCCGTTGCCAAGGGCCTGGTGATGCCGTTGCCAAGGGCCTGGTGATGCCGTTGCCAAGGGCCTGGTGATGCCGTTGCTAAGGGCCTGGTAATGCCGTCGCTAAGGGCCAGGTGATACCGTCGCTAAGGGCCTGGTGATGCCGTCGCTAAGGCCCTGGTAATGCCGTCGCCAAGGGCCAGGTGATGCAGTCGCCAAGGGCCAGGTGATGCCATCGCTAAGTACCAGGTGATGCGGTCACTAAGGGCCAGGTAATGCGGTCACTAAGGGCCAGGTGATGGGGTCGCTAAGGGCCAGGTAATGCGGTCGCTAAGAGCCGGGTAATGCAGTCGCTAAGGGCCGGGTAATGCGGTCGCTAAGGGCCGGGTGATGGGGTCGCTAAGGGCCAGGTAGAAACATTAGAAGTAGTGCAATATTTAGATGTTAACACTTACCCTGACCCTAAACTTAACTTGTACCTAGTCTTACCCTGACCCTAACCTTAACTTGTATCTAGTCTTACCTGACCCTAAACTTAACTTGTATCTAGTCTTACCCTGACCCTAACCTTAACTAGTATCTAGTCTTACCCTGACCTTAACTTGTATCTATTCTTACCCTGACCCTAACCTTAACTTGTATCTAGTCTTACCCTGACCCTAACCTTAACTTGTATCTAGTCTTACCTGACCCTAACCTTAACTTGTATCTAGTCTTACCTTAACTTGTATCTAGTCTTACCCTGACCCTAACCTTAACTTGTATCTATTCTTACCCTGACCCTAACCTTAACTTGTATCTAGTCTTACCCTAACCTTAACTTGTATCTAGTCTTACCCTGACCCTAACCTTAACTTGTATCTAGTCTTACCCTAACCTTAACTTGTATCTAGTCTTACCCTGACCCTAACCTTAACTTGTATCTAGTCTTACTCTGACCCTAACCTTAACTTGTATCTAGTCTTACCTGACCCTAACCTTAACTTGTATCTAGTCTTACCTGACCCTAACCTTAACTTGTACCTAGTCTTACCTGACCCTAACTTGTATCTAGTCTTACCCTAACCTTGACTTGTATCTAGTCTTACCCTAACCTTAACTTGTATCTAGTCTTACCCTGACCCTAACCTTAACTTGTATCTAGTCTTACCCTAACCTTAACTTGTATCTAGTCTTACCATGACCCTAACCTTAACTTGTATCTAGTCTTACTCTGACCCTAACCTTAACTTGTATCTAGTCTTACCCTGACCCTAACCTTAACTTGTATCTAGTCTTACCTGACCCTAACCTTAACTTGTATCGAGTCTTACCCTGACCCCATACTTAACTTGTATCTAGTCTTACCTGACCCTAACCTTAACTTGTACCTAGTCTTACCCTGACCCTAACCTTAACTTGTATCTAGTCTTACCTGACCCTAACCTTAACTTGTTTCTAGTCTTACCCTGACCCTAACCTTAACTTGTATCTAGTCTTACCCTAACCTTAACTTGTATCTAGTCTTACCCTGACCCTAACCTTGTATCTAGTCTTACCCTGACCCTAACCTTAACTTGTATCTAGTCTTACCTGACCCTAACCTTAACTAATATCTAGTCTTACCCTGACCCTAACCTTAACTTGTATCTAGTCTTACCTGACCCTAACCTTAACTAGTATCTAGTCTTACCCTGACCCTTGTATCTAGTCTTACCTGACCCTAACCTTAACTTGTATCCCTTGTAACCCTAGATTAAGGATACATTACTCATATACCATCCCAACAGTTCTGGCGTGGTCATCTAGTAACTACCAGAAAACAGAAGCCTCCAATGACCTAAAAGAGAGTGTGTGTGTGTGTGTGTGTGTGTGTGTGTGTGTGTGTGTGTGTGTGTGTGTGTGTGTGTGTGTGTGTGTGTGTGTGTGTGTGTGTGTGTGTGTTGAATACAGTATAGTATCTTTCATTGCCTTATCTATCCATCATGAGCTAAGTGCACTAGCACAGACATGCACAAACGCACAAACGTACAGACGCACACTCTCTAAGTGCTTGTTATAAAAACCCACTTTCCCACAGCAGAGATGTCATATGTTCATGATGCTACGAGCAGAGTGAATTATTTAAACACAACCACGCTCTCCCAGACCTATCCCAATCTGACTGACATCTAGCAGTGAGATACACAGTACTGGAATGTACTGTGTTGTGTAATACTGAAGACAACGGGTGGTCTCTCTCACTCTCTTACTGCAGAGAGAGAGCCAGAGAGAGAAAGACAGAGAGACAGAGAGACAGAGACAGAGACAGAGAGAGACAGAGACAGAGACAGAGAGAGAGAGAGAGAGAGAGAGAGAGAGAGAGAGAGAGAGAGAGAGAGAGAGAGAGAGAGAGAGAGAGAGAGAGAGAGAGAGAGAGAGAGAGACAGAGAGACAGAGAGACAGAGACAGAGAGAGAGAGAGAGAGAGAGAGAGAGAGAGCCAGAGAGAGAAAGACAGAGAGAAAGAGAAAGAGACAGAGACAGAGACAGAGACAGACAGACAGACAGACAGACAGACAGACAGACAGACAGACAGACAGACAGACAGACAGACAGACAGACAGACAGACAGACAGGCGTTTGACATCGATGTGTTTGTGTTGTCTTGGTGAGGTTGTTGTCTGGGTTATGTTGTTGTCTGGGTTATGTTGTTGTCTGGGTTATGTTGTTGTCTGGGTTATGTTGTTGTCTCAGTTATGTTGTTGTCTCGATTATGTTGTTGTCTCAGTTATGTTGTTGTCTCAGTAATGTTGTTGTCTCGATTATGTTGTTGTCTCGGATACGTTGTTGTCTGGGTTATGTTGTTGTCTGGGTTATGTTGTTGTCTGGGTTATGTTGTTGTCTTGGTTATGTTGTTGTCTTGGTTATGTTGTTGTCTCGGTTATGTTGTTGTCTCGGTTATGTTGTTGTCTCGGATACGTTGTTGTCTCGGTTATGTTGTTGTCTGGCTTATGTTGTTGTCTCAGTTATGTTGTTGTCTGGGTTGTGTTGTTGTCTTGGTTATGTTGTTGTCTCGGTTATGTTGTTGTCTCAGTTATGTTGTTGTCTCGGATACGTTGTTGTCTCGGTTATGTTGTTGTCTGGGTTATGTTGTTGTCTCAGTTATGTTGTTGTCTGGGTTATGTTGTTGTCTGGGTTGTGTTGTTGTCTCAGTTATGTTGTTGTCTGGGTTGTGTTGTTGTCTTGATTATGTTGTTGTCTTGGTAATGTTGTTGTCTTGGTAATGTTGTTGTCTTGGTTATGTTGTTGTCTGGGTTATGTTGTTGTCTTGGTTATGTTGTTGTCTTGGTTATGTTGTTGTCTGGGTTATGTTGTTGTCTGGGTTATGTTGTTGTCTTGGTTATGGAGGGAGGGAGGAAACGACCGAACAGATGAAGAAAGAGAGAATGACACTAGTGCCCTCGCCAGATGTCCAGTCATCACAACTATCCTTCCATTTCCTCTTCCTCTCTCTCTCCATGTCGCTCTCCCTCTCTTTCCTCTCTCTCCATCCTTCGCTCCAACCCTGCACTATGCAGACGCTAGCTGCAACAGCTCTGATAACTTGGCTCCACACACGTACACACTGTTTAACTGTCTCACTGCTGACTGGCATGAGCTTTCTGTGAGAGGTGCAAAAAATGAAGGGCATACTATACCTCTATCCATCTCCCCTCTCTCTCCATCTCCCCTCTCTCCATCCCCCCCCTCTATCCATCTCCCCTCTCTCTCACCCCCCTCTCTCTCACCCCCCTCTCTCTCCATCTCCCCTCTCTCTCACCCCCCTCTCTCTCCATCTGCCCTCTCTCTCTCATCCCCCTCTCTCTCCATCCCCCTCTCTCTCCATCTCCCCTCTCTCTCATCCCCCTCTCTATTCATCCCCCTTCTCGCTCATCTCCCCTCTCTCTCCATCCCCCTCTCTCCACCTCCCGTCCCTCTCTCCATCTTCCCTCTCTTTCCATCCCCCCTCTCTCTCCTTCTCCCCTCTCCACCCCCTCTCTCTCCATCCCCCTCTCTCTCCATCCCCCTCTCTCTCTCTCCCTCCCCCATCTCCATCCCCCTCTCTCTCCATCCCCCTCTCCAACCCCCCTCTCTCTCCATCTCCCCTCTTTCTCATCCCCATCTCTCTCCATCCTCCCTCTCTCTCATCCCCATCTCTCTACATCCCCCTCTCTCCACTCCCCGTCCCTCTCTCCACTCCCTGTCCCTCTCTCCACTCCCCGTCCCTCTCTCATCCCCCTCTCGCTCCATCCCCCCTCTCTCCATCCCCCTTTCTCTCCACCCCCCCTCTCTCTCCACCCCCCTCTCTCTCCATCCC
>NC_052312.1:1166036-1206036 GCF_016432855.1 Salvelinus namaycush | reverse complement strand
GGCAGGGGCTCTCCCTTCAGACTGCAATGCAGACATGGAGCAAGACTGCAAGGGAAAGATGGAGGGAGAGATTGAACGCGAAGGGATGAGGATGGAGATGAGAATAGTAGACTACCAGCTAATAATAATGGCAGGTTTATATTGTGTTCCGTCTTGAGTAACCTAGGCTAATTCTATATTCTGTCGAATAGGCTAACCTACAGCGGTCTATTCATAACGCGTATCAGCGGCAGGATGCAGCCTGAAATATAAGGTGCTTAAAATAGGGCACCTTGCTTTTTAATGCACTTTTACAATTACAGCGCCATGGTACAGTAATATCTTATTTGTCCCTTTTGGACGTGCCATGCAGTTTTTTTCTCTCCCTTGACAAAATACATCTTGTTGGAAATGTGAAAATGCTATAGATATGTTCTGTGCTAAAGCCCCATAGGCATACCATCACTATAAATTGGCCATTCATTTCTGGGCTAAATGTGTTGTGTCCGCCTAGGCATGCATATTTAGTCCCTTTCAACTATGCAGCATCACACATATATCAACAAGGCCACAAGAAGGAATGCGCTCGGTTTCCTTTGAGTGGCAAGGAAATAAAACAAGGCTGTCAAATCTATAAAAAAGAAGGATAAACTCAAAAAAAATGAGCATCTGATCGAGCCTATTGGTGGACCTTAAAGACAATTAGGCTAAGCACGCGTGTCCAAAGATCCCCATCCCCCCTAACCTATTCACACACACAGTCACACTGTTCCCCTTAGCCTACCCCCTCTCTCCCATTCCCGTCTGCTATGGTCTCCTCTCTTCCTTCCCCGTCTGCTATGGTCTCCTCTCTTCCTTCCCCGTCTGCTATGGTCTCCTCTCTTCCATTCCCGTCTGCTATGGTCTCCTCTCTTCCTTCCCCGTCTGCTATGGTCTCCTCTCTTCCATTCCCGTCTGCTATGGTCTCCTCTCTTCCTTCCCCGTCTGCTATGGTCTCCTCTCTTCCATTCCCGTCTGCTATGGTCTCCTCTCTTCCATTCCCGTCTGCTATGGTCTCCTCTCTTCCTTCCCCGTCTGCTATGGTCTCCTCTCTTCCTCCCCCGTCTGCTATGGTCTCCTCTCTTCCTTCCCCGTCTGCTATGGTCTCCTCTCCTGTCTCCGGCGGTAGGGCTACTGGCACCTCCGTCTGCATTTTCTCTCTCTTCTTCCCCCTGGCACACGCCCTCCCGTTAGCCCTACGGTTAACGGGACCAGGGATGGGGACCCACTCCGGGAGCGGCGGCCCGAGCCGGAGGCTGGGACCACCTCCTCGGCGCGGCGGGAGTCAACCCATCCGTCGCCGGTCGAGATCCGGTTGCACTGTAGTGATGACAGTAGAGCCTGCAGCAAATGCGCATTATCCACGCTGACTGAACGTCGCCTCTGTCGGGATCCAGGGAGTTAATTTACCCGGTGCCTCTCGGTTATTCTTCACGCCTTCCATGGTTTGATTCATTCACCTCATAGCATAGATTAGACAAAGCCCAGATGTCTTCCGTTAACAATTACATTAACGTCGGTTAGTGTTACTCTGTGCTTCTGTGCGGTGATAACAGCGAGCCCCTTCTAGGCTTCGTCCTATGCGCAGGTGGGGCTCGAGACTGAGCCAACCGTTACCGTTTCCTTCAGAGTGAACAGGGGGGGGGGGGGGGGCGGCGGCTGGCACGAGAGCGCTGATATGAAGACGGATGGATGGGAAGGGTAGGAGGAAGATGTTTTTTCAAAGGCAGGCAGATCTCGATTAATCCTACTGGTAAAAGGCGAACATGGATAAACCGATTCCTTTTCTATCGGTAAACAGTTTATCCTCAGGATAAAAAACTAACGGTAAAATCATCTCTGGTGTTTCTTTTCTTTCTATTAGTCTCCTTAGAACTCGGAAGGTTTCACATTATTCTGTATGCCCACTGACGTCACCCACCACCTTCGCATTTACATACATTTATCAACAAACATACAGTGGATTCGGAAAGTATTCAGACCCCTTGACTTTTCCCACATTTTGTTACATTACAGCCTTATTCTAAAATTGAAAAAAATTGTTTTTCCCCCTTATCAATCTACATGACAAAGCGAAAACATTTTTTTTTTTTTTTTACATGAGTGTAAGTATTCAGACCCTTTACACAGTACTTTGTTGAAGCACCTTAGGCAGCGATTACAACTTTGAATCTTGGATATGACACTACAAGCTTTGCACACCTGTATTTGGGGAGTTTCTTCCATTCTTTTCTGCAGATCCTCTCAAGCTCTGTCAGGTTGGATCGGGAGCGTCGCTGCACAGCTATTTTCAGGTCACTCCAGAGATGTTAGATCGAGTTCAAGTCTGGGCTCTACCTGGGCCACTCAAGGACATTCAGAAACTTGTCCCGAAGCCACTCCTGCGTTGTCTTGTTTGTGTGCTTAGGGTCATTGTCCTGTTGGAAGGTGAACCTTTGCCCCAGTCTGAGGTCCTGAGCGCTCTGGAGCAGGTTTCATTCAAGGATCTCTCTGTACCTTGCTCCGTTCATCTTTCCCTCGATCCTGACTAGTCTCCCAGCCCCTGCTGCTGAAAAACACCCCCACAGCATGATGCTGCCACCACCATGCTTCACCATAGGAATGGTGCCAGGTTTCCTCCAGACGTGACCCTTGGCATTCAGGTCAAAGAGTTCAATCTTGGTTTCATCAGATCAGAGAATCTTGTTTCTCATGGCCTGAGAGTCTTTAGGTGCCCTTTGGCAAACTCCAAGCAGGCTGTCATGTGCCTTTTACTGAGGTGTGGCTTCTGTCTGGTCACTCTACCATAAAGGCCTGATTGGTGGAGTGCTGCAAGATGGCTGTCCTTCTGGAAGGTTCTCCCATCTCCACAGAGGAACTCTGAAGCTCTGTCAGAGTGACCATCGGGTTCTTGGTCACTTTCCTCACTAAGGCCCTTTTTCCCCCGATTGCTCAGTTTGGCCGGACGGCCAGCTCTAGGAGGAGTCTTGGTGGTTCCAAACTTCTTCAATTTAAGAATGATGGAGGCTAAATAAGGTATCTTTTTTTTAAATATATTTGCAAAAATTTCAAAAAACCTGTTTTCACTTTGTCATTATGGGGTATTGTGTGTAGATTGATGAGCATTTTGTATTTACTTAATCCATTTTAGAATAAGGCGTAACAAAATGTGGAAAAACGGAAGGGGTTCTGTATACCTTCCGAATGCACTGTATGTTAATGGAGAAACCAGCCCTTTTATTTAAACGTTTTGAAAAGACAAATGCTTATAGAACGCAAAATAGCTTTTATCCATGTCATGTGATTGAATCATTAGCTACATCTTTGAGTCATCATTATATCACCCCATTCCTTATATAGGCCCATAGGGTTCTACTACACTATGTAGGGAATAGGGTGCCTTTTAACCAGGGCCCATATAGTTCTACTGCACTATGTAGGGAATAGGGTGCTGTTGGGACGTAGCATAAAGTTGAGGATGTGAGGAGAGTCAAGAGACATGTCTAATATGTCTGGAAAACATGATTCATGTAGCCTTAAAAGGTCAATTTTTCAGAAATCTCTTCACGATTTCCTGGTTCATAAAATTATAATAATTTGCTTAATTTCAGTTTATGTGACAAAACAATCAAGTATAGTGTAGAGAATCAGTGTACCATCTAAACCGCTGTGAAATATATTTTCCATAACCAAAAATATAGTATTGTCAGCTGTTTGAAGCAAGGAAACAAAACCCGAAAGTAAAAACAACAAAAAGCAAAACTTAAGAACGGGAAGCATAGAAATAGCTCACATATAATAGATCTACCACTTCTTAGATTTACTTTCAATGAGAATGACAGATCTACAGCTCACATTTCTATGTGAATTTGGTCGAGTCGACCGAAAGGTTACATATTGCAGCTTGAAGAGTCACAGGGTTTGTCCTAAATGGCACCCTATTCAATCAATCAACTATCTGATCAATCAAATACCTTGTCAATCAACTATTCAATCATAGAAAAATAAAGAGAAGCCAAGGGGGTCAGCCTTTCTATATATATATACAGTTGAAGTCGGAAGTTTACATACACTTAGGTTGGAGTCATTAAAACTAGTTTTTCAACCACTCCACAAATTTCTTGTTAACAAACTATAGTTTTGGCAAGTCGGTTAGGACATACGTTGTGCATGACACAAGTAATTTTTCCAACAATTGTTTACAGACATTTCACTTATAATTCACTGTATCACAATTCCAGTGGGTCAGAAGTTTACATACACTAAGTTGACTGTGCATTTAAACAGCTTGGAAAATTCCAGAAAATAATGTAATGTCTTTAGAAGCTTCTGATAGGCTAATTGACATAATTTGAGTCAATTGGAGGTGTACCTGTGGATGTATTTCAAGGCCTACCTTCAAACTCAGTGCCTCTTTGCTTGACATCATGAGAAAATCAAAAGAAATCAGCCAAGACCTCAGAAAAATAAGTCCACAAGTCTGGTTCATCCTTGGGAGCAATTTCCAAACGCCTGAAGGTACTACGTTCATCTGTACAAACAATAGTACGCAAGTATAAACACCATGGGACCGCGCAGCCGTCATACTGCTCAGGAAGGAGACGCGTTCTGTCTCCTAGAGATGAACGTACTTTGGTGCAAAAAGTGCAAATCAATCCCAGAACAACAGCAAAGGACCTTGTGAAGATGCTGGAGGAAACAGGTACAAAAGTATCTATATCCACAGTAAAACGAGTCCTATATCGACATAACCTGAAAGGCCGCTCAGCAAGGAAGAAGCCACTGCTCCAAAACCGCCATAAAAAAGACTATGGTTTGCAACTGCTTATGGGGACAAAGATCGTACTTTTTGGAGAAATGTCCTCTGGTCTGATGAAACAAAAATAGATCTGTTTGGCCATAATGACCATTGTTATGTTTGGAGGAAAAAGGCGGAGGCTTGCATGCCGAAGAACACCATCCCAACCGTGAAGCATGGGGGTGGCAGCATCATGTTGTGGGGGTGCATTGCCTCAGGAGGGACTGGTGCACTTCACAAAATAGATGGCATCATGGGAAAAGGAAAATGATGTGGATATATATTGAAGCAGCATCTCAAGACATCAGTCAGGAAGTTAAAGCTTGGTGGCAAATGGGTCTTCCAAATGGACAATGACCCCAAGCATACTTCCAAAGTTGTGGCAAAATGGCTTAAGGACAACAAAGTCAAGGTATTGGAGTGGCCATCACAAAGCCCTGACCTCAATCATATAGAACATTTGTGGGCAGAACTGAATATCTGTGTGCGAGCAAGGAGGCCTACAAACCTGACTCAGTTACACTAACACTGTCAGGAGGAATGGGCCAAAATTCACCCAACTTATTGTGGGAAGCTTTTGGAAGGCTACCCGAAACGTTTGACCCAAGTTAAACAATTTAAAGGCAATGCTACCAAATACTAATTGAGTGTATGTAAACTTCTGACCCACTGGGAATGTGATGAAAGGAATAAAAGCTGAAATAAATCATTCTCTCTGCTATTATTCTGACATTTCACATTCTTAAAATAAAGTGTTGATCCTAACTGACCTAAGACAGGGAATTTTTACTAGGATTAAATATCAGGAATTGTGAAAAACTGAGTTTTATATGTATTTGGCTAAGGTGTATGTAAACTTCCGAGTTCAACTGTATATATATATATATTAATATATATATATATATAATTATATACACACACACAGTACCATTCAAAAGTTTGGACACACCTACTCATTCAAGGGTTTTTCTTTCTTTATTTTCACCAAAGCTCCTTATACCACCCACCACTGCGACCTGTATGGTCTAGTCGGCTGGCCCTCGCTACATATTTGTCGCCAGACCCACTGGCTCCAGGTCATCTATAAGTCTATGCTAGGTAAAGCGCCGCCTTATCTCAGTTCATTGGTCACGATAATAACACCCACCCGTAGCACGCGCTCCAGCAGGTATATCTCACTGGTCATCCCCAAAGCCAACACCCCCTTTGGCCGCCTTTCCTTCCAGTTCTCTGCTGCCAATGACTGGAACGAGTTGCAAAAATCGCTGAAGCTGGAGACCTATATTTCCCTCACTAACTTTAAACATCAGCTATCTGAGCAGCTAACCGATCGCTGCAGCTGTACATAGCCCATCTGTAAATAGCCCATCCAATCTACCTACCTCATCCCCATATTGTTTTTATTTACTTTTCTGCTCTTTTGCACAACAGTATTTCTACTTGCACATCATCATCTGCACATCTATCACTCCAGTGTTAATTTGCTAAATTGTAATTACTTTGCTACTATGGGCCTATTTATTGCCTACCTCCTCACGCCATTTGCACACTGTATATATACTTATTTTTTTTCTATTGTGTTATTGTCTGTATGTTTGTTTATTCCATGTGTAACTCTGTGTTGTTGTTTGTGTCGCACTGCTTTGCTTTATCTTGGCCAGGTCGCAGTTGTAAATGAGAACTTGTTCTTAACTAGCCTACCTGGTTAAATAAAGGTGAAATAAAAAAATAATAATTGTGAAGACATCAAAACTATGAAATAACACATATGGAATCATGTGGTAACCACAAAAGGGTTAAACAAATCAAAATATATTTTAGATTTTTCAAAGTACCCAACCTTTGCCTTAATGACAGCTTTGCACACAAACTTTTGACTGGTACTGTAGGTCCTGGATGGCAGGAAGCTTGCCTTCTGTAGCGCCTTACGGTCGGATGACGAGCAGTTGCCATACCAGCCGACGATGCAACCAGTCAGGATGCTCTCGATGGTGCAGCTGTAGAACTTTTTGAGGATCTTGGGACCCATGTCAAATCTTTTCAGTCTCCTGAGTGGGAGAAAGCGTTCTGGTGCCCTCTTCACGACTTTCTTGTTGTGTTTGAACCATGATAAATTGTTGGTGATGTGGACACCGAGGAACAAGAAACTCTCGACCCACTCCGCTTCTTAGCTACAGTATACATATCTCCCTGGCATATTACATAATTTATGCAGCA
The DNA here is from genome assembly GCF_016432855.1 of Salvelinus namaycush. NCBI lineage: Eukaryota > Metazoa > Chordata > Actinopteri > Salmoniformes > Salmonidae > Salvelinus > Salvelinus namaycush. Next base: position 1,199,024 of record NC_052312.1, on the reverse strand, counting down.
GCATACAAGACCATTTTGGACTCACCTTGTTGTGCTCACTTAAACAGGAAGGTGGCGCAGCGATCCTTCTTGTGGACAAATTTTGTCATCAAACTATGTCATCAAAGTCTGGCATTCTCTGGAGTTATGGTGCTTTCAAGACAACTGGGAACTCTGAAAAAAACAAGGTCGAATCATGACATCAGTGATCTAGAAAGAGGCCAGAATTCCCAACTTGAAATTCCAGAGTTGGATGACCGTTCAAAACGTATTTTGCCAGTCGGAGCTCGTTTTTTTCCATAGTTGCCACTTGTCTTGAACTCACTGAAGTCTGATATTTCCCAGTTCCGAGTTTCCAGTTGTTTTGAACACGGCAGAAAGTCATGCTGGATTGATAGCATGGCCAAACTATTCAACATTTTCTTGCCCATGGTGTTACATGTGAATGTTTATCCTTTTAAGCTTGGAAAAAACCCAGACTTGGACCAAACACCCTGTCCACTAAATAGCATGCTAGTGATTGCTTTGCAACGCTTGCAGTTAGCCACTGATTCCTTCCAAACCACTCATTGTTGAATTTGTGATTTCCAACTGTATAATGTTTATGTCCAATGGCCGATGAGCACCGATACATTTTAATCTATAATTCCTCTTCATATGACAAGGATTGAAAAAGATTTGCCAGTAGATTGTCAACTTGATTCATAATGATTACTGGTTGTCTAGCTTGCTAGCCTCTACATGATCTGTGTCCCTATACTGGGACGGTTGTTGCTAACGTGCGCTAATGTGACTAGAATGACGTTGTTAGTAACAGCCAACTTTCCAGGACATAGATATGTCTTATATATGCAGAAAGCTTAAATACTTGTTAATCTAAATGCACTGTCCAATTTACAGTAGCTATGACAGTGAAAAAAAACCATTGCTATTGTTTGAGGAGAGTGCACAACAACAAACTTTGATCACGGCAACTGGTTTGATACATTCACCTCTGAAGGTAAATAATGTACCTACATTCAGTAATCTTGCTCTGATTTGTCATCCTGAGGGTCCCAGAGATAAAATGTAGCATAGTTTTGCTTGATAAAATGCATTTTTATATTCAAATGTAGGAACTGGGTTCTACAGTTTGAACCCTTGCGGTTTCTGGCCCCACAAACACCCCGCCCGGCCATCTAGACGTGTGAAGGTTAGTGACTTTTCTGTAGGGAAGCTAATTATCCATCACGTATGACCTTCCTGGGAGTGTGTAAACTATTTTTTTTAATTACCATATCATTTTTGTATGTTCTATATAGTTATGTACTTGAAAATGTATCAATTGACCACATTTGAGCAGACTTGATTCAAAATGTTGTGCAGTAATGTAATGCTTCACTGGATCAGTCTGAAACTTTGCACACACACTTCTGCCATCTGGTGGCCAAAATCTAAATTGCACCAAAACAATTTAGATTTTATGGCCTTTATCTTGCCTTTCAAAGATGGAGGGAAAAAATGTGGAAACTGATGTTTTTTTGTTTGTATTATCTTTTACCAGATCTAATGTGTTATATTCTCCTACATTAATTTCACATTTCCACAAACTTCAAAGTGTTTCCTTTCAAATGGTATCAAGAATATGCATATCCTTGCTTCAGGTCCTGAGCTACAGGCAGTTAGATTTGGGTATGTCATTTTAGGCAGAAATTGAAAAAAAGGGTTCAAGCCTAGCTAAGATTTTGAAAGTATGATGTTGACATGATCAGTCCAATCAAAGGTACGGTGGATATAACGTGATTTGACATTTTTATCTGTGGCCAATGACCATGAGCCTTCTTGGATGGGCACTTCCAATGTAACTCTATGGCAGCACCCAAGGAGCTTGAATTTTCGAGCTCTACCTGTAGATTTTGCGGTGACGTAGTGTCCCCATGAGTGACAGAACACTGAGCCAATCACAGCGCAACTAGAGAACATTACCAACCCCTACACTCTGTATTTTCTCCTGGCTTGCCCCACCACCACAGAAAGCACAGAGCTAGGCTGAAACAACTGCATTTTGGAGCTGCTTTACTCAATAATAAAAAAAAAACACTTAAAATATATATATATATTTTTTTACATTGTTTGCAAACTGACATGTGTCACGTATTAATGCCAAAATAACATGCAAAACAGTTATTTCTAGTTATTTATTTTAGCTAAACAGGTGGGGCTCAATGACGGGTCACCACTGGTCATACCTGTGTGTATGTATGTGTACAAGTTGAGTTGCACCGAATCGAACTCTGTTCTGTGTGTACCTGTATGTTAACTATAGCCTGCTGTAGGGGGGTCTCAGGTTGTGTTAACTATAGCCTGCTGTAGGGGGGTCTCAGGTTGTGTTAACTATAGCCTGCTGTAGGGGGGTCTCAGGTTGTGTTAACTATAGCCTGCTGTAGGGGGGTCTCAGGTTGTGTTAACTATAGCCTGCTGTAGGGGGGTCTCAGGTTGTGTTAACTATAGCCTGCTGCAGGGGGGTCTCAGGTTGTGTTAACTATAGCCTGCTGCAGGGGGGTCTCAGGTTGTGTTAACTACAGCCTGCTGCAGGGGGGTCTCAGGTTGTGTTAACTATAGCCTGCTGTAGGGGGGTCTCAGGTTGTGTTAACTATAGCCTGCTGCAGGGGGGTCTCAGGTTGTGTTAACTATAGCCTGCTGCAGGGGGGTCTCAGGTTGTGTTAACTATAGCCTGCTGCAGGGGGGTCTCAGGTTGTGTTAACTATAGTCTGCTGTAGGGGGGTCTCAGGTTGTGTTAACTACAGCCTGCTGCAGGGGGGTCTCAGGTTGTGTTAACTATAGCCTGCTGCAGGGGGGTCTCAGGTTGTGTTAACTATAGTCTGCTGTAGGGGGGTCTCAGGTTGTGTTAACTACAGCCTGCTGCAGGGGGGTCTCAGGTTGTGTTAACTATAGCCTGCTGTAGGGGGGTCTCAGGTTGTGTTAACTATAGTCTGCTGTAGGGGGGTCTCAGGTTGTGTTAACTACAGCCTGCTGCAGGGGGGTCTCAGGTTGTGTTAACTATAGCCTGCTGCAGGGGGGTCTCAGGTTGTGTTAACTATAGCCTGCTGCAGGGGGGTCTCAGGTTGTGTTAACTACAGCCTGCTGCAGGGGGGTCTCAGGTTGTGTTAACTATAGCCTGCTGCAGGGGGGTCTCAGGTTGTGTTAACTATAGCCTGCTGCAGGGGGGTCTCAGGTTGTGTTAACTATAGCCTGCTGCAGGGGGGTCTCAGGTTGTGTTAACTATAGCCTGCTGCAGGGGGGTCTCAGGTTGTGTTAACTATAGCCTGCTGCAGGGGGGTCTCAGGTTGTGTTAACTATAGCCTGCTGCAGGGGGTCTCAGGTTGTGTTAACTATAGCCTGCTGCAGAGGGGTCTCAGGTTGTGTTAACTATAGCCTGCTGCAGAGGGGTCTCAGGTTGTGTTAACTATATCCTGCTGCAGGGGGGTCTCAGGTTGTGTTAACTATAGCCTGCTGCAGAGGGGTCTCAGGTTGTGTTAACTATAGCCTGCTGCAGGGGGGTCTCAGGTTGTGTTAACTATAGTCTGCTGCAGGGGGGTCTCAGGTTGTGTTAACTACAGCCTGCTGCAGGGGGGTCTCAGGTTGTGTTAACTATAGTCTGCTGTAGGGGGGTCTCAGGTTGTGTTAACTACAGCCTGCTGCAGGGGGGTCTCAGGTTGTGTTAACTATAGTCTGCTGTAGGGGGGTCTCAGGTTGTGTTAACTATAGTCTGCTGTAGGGGGGTCTCAGGTTGTGTTAACTACAGCCTGCTGCAGGGGGGTCTCAGGTTGTGTTAACTATAGTCTGCTGCAGGGTGGTCTCAGGTTGTTAACTATAGTCTGCTGTAGGGAGGTCTCAGGTTGTTAACTATAGTCTGCTGTAGGGGGGTCTCAGGTTGTGTTAACTACAGTCTGCTGCAGGGGGGTCTCAGGTTGTTAACTATAGTCTGCTGTAGGGGGGTCTCAGGTTGTGTTAACTACAGTCTGCTGCAGGGGGGTCTCAGGTTGTTAACTATAGTCTGCTGTAGGGGGGTCTCAGGTTGTGTTAACTATAGTCTGCTGTAGGGGGGTCTCAGGTTGTGTTAACTATAGTCTGCTGTAGGGGGGTCTCAGGTTGTTAACTATAGTCTGCTGCAGGGGGGTCTCAGGTTGTTAACTATAGTCTGCTGTAGGGGGGTCTCAGGTTGTGTTAACTATAGACTGCTGCAGAGGGGGGTCTCAGGTTGTGTTAACTACAGCCTGCTGCAGGGGGGTCTCAGGTTGTGTTAACTATATCCTGCTGCAGGGGGGTCTCAGGTTGTGTTAACTATATCCTGCTGCAGGGGGGTCTCAGGTTGTGTTAACTATAGCCTGCTGTAGGGGGGTCTCAGGTTGTGTTAACTATAGCCTGCTGTAGGGGGGTCTCAGGTTGTGTTAACTATAGTCTGCTGTAGGGGGGTCTCAGGTTGTGTTAACTATATCCTGCTGTAGGGGGGTCTCAGGTTGTGTTAACTATAGCCTGCTAACAAATTAAATCTGTGTCTTATTTACTCTGTTCTCTCCTCCTCTTCATCAGCTGTTAGGTCAACAACGCCTGGCCCACTTGCCTTCTCCTATCCTACTTTTCTTGATTTCTCTTCCCATCTATCCCCTTGTCGTTCTGCCAGGGCATGTACGCAGAAAGAGACAGTGTAATGTGTTATAAATCACTGAACCGTAAAGTTGTAGCAACATTTTTGTGAATGTTGTCATGAGGACTTGTCACACCGATACTGGGCCTTAGCCTGTTGCTCCAGTCTAAACATAAAACTCTTGACCACCAGGAACCTAGAAAAGACCGGGGGAGAGAAGAGGGACTATGGTCAATGTGACGCCTGAGGAAGAGCACCAAACAAACTGTCATTCTAATCAGAGATTGTACAGATCCTTCTGCTTTTTCCGAGAGGGGGTGAAAGATCAAGGATGGGCAGAGAGGGACATGGTCTAAGAGAAGAAAGGGGGAGATATGACCCCAAAAAAACAGCGAGAGTAAGAGAAAATAGGATGACATCAGCGAAGAGAGAAAGAAGGTGAAAGAGTGTGAACAAACAAGTAACTAACTACCTGGGCCTTTCTATAGAGTGTTAGTAGGACAGCATATCCTCCAGACCTCTTCTGGGGTACATACTCTCTCCTTCCCTCGAGGGCTGTTTGGACGGAGCCAGGTTGTTGCTGCTACGGCGACTAGGGGAGGCTGCCGTCACACGAGCAGGGAGGAGGTGGATGGAAGTGTCCGGACCTGGAAGCGGATGGGAGGAAGAAAGGGAAAAAGAAACTTATGATCAATCACTCCATCTCCATCTATCGCTTCACATTTCTGTTTCTCTCCCGTCCAATATGCACATCCCATCATTTATCCATCTGCTCTTTCTCGCTCTCTCCCACCCATCTCACCATTTTCTCTGTAGTGCCTCGGTAACTTCTCATCCAGTATCTTACAAATTCCATCTCCCAAGTTTTGTAGAATCTTTGTCTCTCGAGCGTTGTGAAGGGGTAGGGGGAACATCTTCAATGAACTGATAGCCTGGTGAGATGGAATGGCGAGTGGCACAGCGGTCTAAGGCACTGCATTCTCAGTGCTTGAGGCGTCACTACAGATCCTGGTTCGATCCTGGGCTGTATCACAACCAGCCGTGATTGGGAGTCCCATAGGGCGGCGCACATCCCTCTAGTAGGCCGTCATTGTAAATAAGAATTTTGTTCTTAACAGACTTGCCTAGTTAAATAAAAGGTTAAATGAATAAAATGGAGAGAGGGAGGGACAGAGATATGCAACAGAAAACGTGTCCTGTTAGCTTCAGGGCAGGCTTTTGTGCCAGCCCAGCACTAACACACCTGATTCAGCTAGTCAATGACTAGATCATGATCTTGTTAGCAATGAGTCAGGTGTGTTTTAGTACTGGTTTGGAACAAAAGCCTACACACCCTGAGGGACGCCAGTAGCAAGTGTCCTGGGGTATGAAGGCTTTATAGTTCCAACCCAGCTTATCTAGCCAGTTACCTTCTGATACACAGTGTAAGTGATTATAGCCTGAGTGTGTGTGATAGATATCTTCTGGTAAACATACTGCATCTTCTGTCCCCTCTCTGCCGCTTGGTCCCGTAGCTCAGTAAACCACTGGAGGAAGAGGGGGTTGGGGCACGGTGCGCTTCCTACCCAGATGGATCTGTGTAACCTACTTCACATAGCCCCACAGAAGAAAGGCACACGGACACCCACACTTCATGTTGACTCGGTTTTTATCTGCTGTAAAAGATTTCAAACAGTGATGACAGGACAGTCACACATTCACTGCTCTCAGAATATCTCTCTCAGGCTCAATCCACAAAGTGACCATATAGTATAAATGCATTGTGTTTAGAAAATAACAGAAAAACATCAAATAATACCTGCAGTAAAAGATGTTAAACAGTGATGACAGGACGGTCACAGCCACACGTTCACTGGTTAGGTAGGACACAATATATATTTTAGATAGGAGCAACAGTAGTGATACATGGCCCTCAATGTGAAGTGATATTAATCCACAAATACAGAGCACAAGTACAACCCTTTTTATATAAACATTTTAAGGTAGTAAGAAAATAAACTTTCACTTAATATTTCAATAAATCACCTGCTAGCAATAGCTAACGTTAGCGTGACATTCTAGTGCAGTGACCGACGGTACTAATTAGCTCGTCAATAACATGGCTAGCTAAGCCAGCCAGAACTTGGGTTAACTTGCCGAAATACGCCTTAAATACATTAACGGCAAGATAAATATATAAATAGTCTCATTCGCTATTGACTTTGGGATATGCGAACCCGTTCTTCAAAGACACTATTGTGTTATACCGTTTTAAACGTGTTTTTTTATAAACAAAGGAAGGAGACAACCCTGCTCTCGGAATACCTCTGACTGAGGAGAGATAGGAGAGAAGCACTCAACCCACTAGTTGTTCTTTCAAACAAAATAATACAAAACTGGTTCGTCCGAAGACCTCTCGTATTGCCAACCTTACTACAACGGCAGCAAATATTCGTATTAATTCACACAACACATAATGAAAGGAAACTTGATTTATTTCACACCTTTTCCTGGTGTGAATGGTTTCACCCAATACTCTCCCGCGAACCGCGGCGTTCTTTGAAATCTACATTGCGTGCGAGGTTGACGGAAACTCTACATTTTCACTTTGTCACACCTGTTCAGGAGCTGGCATCACTGAGATTCGGTCTCTAGTCTAGCCATATAGCTAATGGTACTGCGAAACAGAGAAAGAGAGAGCATGCCAGAGTGTTGTTGTTGATTTGCTCCACCTCCCAGCACACCTTTTCCCGTTTTCTAAACTTTTTGCGCATGTGCAACAACAAAAAAACGTGTGAAGAAAACAGCTGCGGCCGATAAACAAGCATTCAATTCAATACTATATTTTATCAATATGTTTGATTCAAATAGCCTACTCAACTGAACTTGTGTAACAGCTGTTGGATGATGCGCACAGTTTTCCGGATAGTAGTCATATCGCGTTTAAGGTCATATTCAGGATGAGCAGTTTACTGTGTACCTTTGATATCCCACTCATGACTATCCCTGTACCATGAATAAACAGAATATTCCCCATTTAAGTGAATATGGGTTAAATGGAATAGTAACTGAAATATACACTCTGACTGTAGGCCTATAACCTCTCATGTAGCATAATATAAAATTAGCTCGTGCAGAATTATGTATTTATTGCAGTGAAATGATACAACAAATGTTAATTTTGTCTTGGGAACAGGAGTTGAGATTTTTTTGAGAGAAAAAGCGAATCTCTGTGTAATTTGTTATCTTTGACACTGTTATGCAAGCAGACAGGACCAATCTAACCACTGTTTTGGAGTTATTGCGTTTTCTTCCCGGGTCACTAAATGAAACAGACAACTTTACTGGTGTTCTGGGGCAACAAGTTATGACAGAAGAAAATCTGCATGTATCTAACTATAGTTGACCAACACATGTCGGAAATTATAAGACTATGGCCTACTAAATGTCAGAAATTATATGCAGAAAGTTATTATGGAATTATGGTGGACTATACTGTGCAGGTAGCTCAGTTTTTGAAATGATTTGTTTGTCAATCAGATGAAAACATCACAACACCCATGATATGCGAAACAGCCTCCACGAAAAACAACAGTTAACTGGATAAAATGTTTACATGCCACAGTACACCGTATCTAAAATCTGCATATCCCAGGCATTTTATCCGGGTTTCTCATAACCGGGATACAAGCTTTTTCGCGATATTATGTTTATATGCGGTCAACTCAAAAACAGAATACTTAATTATCCCGAATAATAACGGGATATTGGTGTACATGTAAACGTGGTCATTGACACTAAGTACCTAAAACGCCTATTGATTAGAGCTAGTATCTCCTGGTGGTGGTAGTTATAGGAGCCCTGACGCTTACTAAACGTTAACACGCATCGCTTGCCGTACGGGTTTGAAAATATAAGGAACGTATCTTTTCATATAAGCTTGAAATAATTTTCATGAAAACAAAAGGTTCATTTACACTCACACCTTTATATGGTTCCCATAAGGCATGTTACAGGGCTTGTTTATGGAAAACAGACGGAAGACCGTCAACTATATGTGCTGATAGTCGGTGTAAACGGAAGACAGATGCTACAAATTATGTTTGTTGTTACTGTCGGCTGCAACTGTTAAAACCGGTTTAATCAGTGTACAGTAAGTGTTTATCTTGCATTTGTGAAATGTTACATGAATGGAGAATACAATCCGATTGCGCCATCTGTCGACGAGAATGCGAATGTAAAAGTGACAAATATATCTTGTATCAAGTAAAGACAACATGCTACAATGTAGCTTCATGCACAAAATAATTATATCATAAACCCTTGAGCAAGGAACTTAACTCTCCCAAGCGGTGCAGCGGTCTAAGGCACTGCATCTCAGTGCTAGAGGCGTCACTACAGACCCTGGTTCATTTCCAGGCTGTATCACAACCGGCCGTGATTGGGAGACCCATAGGGCGGCGCACAATTGGCCAGGGTTTGTAGTGGGTTTGGCCAGCGTAGGCCGTCATTGTAAATACGAATTTGTTCTTAACTGACCTGCCTAGTTAAATAAAGGTTAAATAAATCAAATAAAAGGATTGCTCCCGTAAGTCGCTCTGGATAAGAGCTTCTGCTAAATGACGAAAATGTAAATAAACTCGAGGTAGGAAGTCTACATGCAAACCAATTGTTAACCTTTTGTATAAATTTTCACAATAACTGAAACACCGTTGGTTTACTTTCTCACTTTCTATTCATTATAATGAAATAGTACGTCAGTAGACATGCGATTTTCAAAATGGGTATTATTGTTTGTTATCTATTAGCCTACAAATGCGTCGCCCAATGACTTCCAGATAAATAGACCGCTATGCAACGGTTTTCCCTTATGCAAAGCAGGCTCCCATGTGCCGTTAACGTTCAGATTCGTCCCTCGGAAACAGAACGCACAAGAAGAAGAGATTCCGTTGGATTCCACCAACAAGACCCAACAACGACCAACAGGAATCTACTGCCTCACAGACGTCTACACCCACCTACTCTCTATATTTCTCTCTTATCACTCACCCTCTCTCTCTCTCCCTCATCCCCTCTCTCTTTCCCCCCTCTGTCTATCACCTCTCCCTCACAAACACACACACACACAGTAGGCCGAAGACTTTACAGGAAACAGATTTAATATTGAGCAACAACCAACCTCACCGTGATTGTCAAAGTAAGAGTCACTGAACATACAGCAGCATCCACAACCTACCACACCCATCAAACACACCAGGAAAACAATCTTGCAAAACGAGATCTTAAAACAAGTCAAGTTGGCAACATGGGAAGAAAGTCTTTGAAATGCCGCGTTCAAGACAACTCGGAAAAACAGCACGTCAGAGTTCAAATTTGCATACGTTTTTTTACGTAGAGCTTCCAATTGGTTGATTATGATACTTTCCACGTGGAACCAAAAATTGGACCACATTTTTCTACAACGAGTTTCTAAGTTGGAAATTTCCGAGTTTCCTATTTCTGATATATATATATATATATATATATATATATATATATATATATATATATATAATAAAATACAATTTGATACAAGTCACATTAGAATGCTCGTAAAAAAACAAATATTCACAGAAAACAAAAAACCCATTAATATAGTAATCATTCATACACCTGTTCATCAATAGAAAAACCTCTTTCTATTATTTCAGTGTATATACTATATTGTACAGTTATAGAAAGTATGATATAATTCTGTACCCATGCATAGATAGCCTTCTGGTTGTCTTTCCTTTATGAGTAGTCAGGCACTTATACAGTACACACACACACACACTGGCCAAGAATCGAGTGCCGAATCACACTCCAAAAAACCACAAAGCCACTTATAGAGAAAAAAATAAATGAAAACACCAGAACAAGTTCAAACACATTGATATGAAAGGATATTAACGTTTCTATACAACAAACACCACTTATAGAAAACATATCAAAACCAACAGCATTATATAGTGGAATGTATTCTAACCCGAGAATCAGTATGTCAATCCTATACATTCTTAGCCTGGTACCAGATCTGTGTATTTGTCTTGCCAATTCTATGGATATAGTCTTGTCAAACACCACAGGAGATGGCTATACAGCACAAACAGATCTGGGACCAGGCTATAGTGGAGTGGAGATGGCTATACAGTACAAACAGATCTGGGACCAGGCTATAGTGGAGTGGAGATGGCTGTACAGCACAAACAGATCTGGGACCAGGCTATAGTGGAGTGGAGATGGCTGTACAGCACAAACAGATCTGGGACCAGGCTAGAATAATCTCACTGTGCTTTTCCAGTATGCAAGTAGTAATCTCTTCTGTAGACGTTGGATCCCTTCCAAGTCCTATTGGATATGAATGTAAACATGACTGGCACTTTGTTTCACAATCTCTGTCTTTCAACAGTCGTTATAGTTGTATAAGACAGGTTTGGGGTCAATTCCATTTCAGTTCAGAATGTAAAACTAATTCCAATTGTTCCTCAAAAGCATTGAAGAGAATTGGAATTTCAGTGTATTCCTGAATTGACTGGAATTGAAAAGGAATTGAGCCCAACCTTGGTATTGCACTAGATACAACATCGTATAGTAGTATAGTGTACAGTAGTTGTGCAAAAGATTTCCTATAGCCCACCATTTGGAACCTTCAGCAGTGTAAACCCAAAACAAACATTGGCTATGTTCCTCAATGAAATGCATAATAGTATTAAAACACACAGTATAAATTCATAGCAAAGTACATATTTAAATATATTAATCCCTTTACTGAATATATAGAGTTGTGTTTCTTTGTACAGATAATGTACAAAGGAGGAGAGTTCCAGGTAAAAACCCAGAATAATCTCAAACTGGGCATAATCTCAATCCTAATCTCACACGTTGTTTCATATGCAAAATGGACGTTCCCTTAACGTTTCAGATTTACCTGACGACAGTTTTGACAAAGACAACGGTTATCCTATTCCTACCCTTCCTCTCTCCTTCCTCCTCTTCTTTCTACTGCACCCCCGACCCTGTAGTATCATCACTATCCTGATCATTCGAAAGCGGCGACCCAGGCATTGACTCCTCCCCCCCTGCCCCTCTCCCCCCTTTCAGCCCCTTCCCCCTCAGGAAGGCGGAGTTGGGGTGGAGGGCGTGGTAGTGTTTGAGCAGTGTATCCTGGGAAGGGGCGGTGTGGCCACACTCCTCACAGACGTAGAGTTTGTTGCGTCTCTCCTTATAGGCGTACTGCAGGGTCACACCGTGGATCTTCTTCATGTGAGACTCTAGAGAGCAGCGCTGGGTGAAGGCCTTGTCACAGAGAGAACACTTGTAGGGACGCACTCCTAGAGAGAGATGGAGAGAGAGAAGGATTAGAGATGGAGAGAGAGAAGGATTAGAGATGGAGAGAGAGAAGGGGTAGAGATGGAGAGAGAGATGGGTTAGAGATGGAGAGAGAGATGGGTTAGAGATGGAGAGAGAGAAGGGTTAGAGATGGAGAGAGAGATGGGTTAGAGATGGAGAGAGAGAAGGGTTAGAGATGGAGAGAGAGATGGGTTAGAGATGGAGAGAGAGATGGAGAGAGAGAGAAGGGTTAGAGATGGAGAGAGAGAGATGGGTTAGAGATGGAGAGAGAGATGGGTTAGAGATGGAGAGAGAGAGATGGGTTAGAGATGGAGAGAGAGATGGGTTAGAGATGGAGAGAGAGATGGTTTAGAGATGGTTTAGAGGTGGAGAGAGAGATGGTTTAGAGATGGAGAGAGAGATGGGTTCGAGATGGTGAGAGAGATGGGTTAGAGATGGAGAGAGAGATGGTTGAGATGGAGAGAGAGATGGTTTAGAGATGGAGAGAGAGAAGGGTTAGAGATGGAGAGAGAAGGGTTAGAGATGGAGGGAGAGATGGGGTAGAGATGGGTTAGAGATGGAGGGAGAGAAGCGGGACGAGAAGAGATGGAGTAGCACTAGGTGGAGAAAGGGGGAGTGGAGTGGAGTGTGGTGTGTGTGTGTGTGTGTGTGTGTGTGTGTGTGTGTGTGTGTGTGTGTGTGTGTGTGTGTGTGTGTGTGTGTGTGTGTGTGTGTGTGTGTGTGTCCTACCTGTGTGTGTTCTGACGTGTCTCTTCAGGTCGAAGGTGTCGTTGAATCCTTTACCACAGTGGTTACACAGGTGTTTCTTAGTATCACTGTGACACTTCAGGTGCCGGTTCAACATCCTCTGGTACTGGAACACCTTCTGGCACATCTGACGGGTTACACAGGAAGAGGAGAGAGAGATGAGAGAGAGATGGGTTAGGGAGGAAGAGGAGAGAGAGATGGGTTACAGAGGAAGAGGAGAGAGAGATGAGTTAGGGAGGAAGAGGAGAGAGAGATGGGTTACAGAGGAAGAGGAGAGAGATGGGTTAGGGAGGAAGACATGGAGAGAGAAAGGGGTTACAGAGGAAGAGGAGAGAGATGGGTTAGGGAGGAAGACATGGAGAGAGAGATGGGTTACAGAGGAATAGAGGGATGGGTTAGAGATGGAGGAAGATGAGAAAGGGGGATGGAGAGATGGTTACAGAGGAATAGAGGGATGGATGATTAGAGATTGAGGGAGGAGAGAGATGGGTTACACAGGAACAGGAGAGAGAGATGGGTTACACAGGAACAGGAGAGAGAGATGGGTTACACAGGAACAGGAGAGAGAGATGGGTTACACAGGAACAGGAGAGAGAGATGGGTTACACAGGAACAGGAGAGAGAGATGGGTTACACAGGAAGAGGAGAGAGAGATGGGTTACACAGGAACAGGAGAGAGAGATGGTTACACAGGAAGAGGAGAGAGAGATGGGTTAGGGAGGAAGAGGAGAGAGAGATGGGTTACACAGGAAGAGGAGAGAGAGATGGGTTACACAGGAACAGGAGAGAGAGATGGGTTACACAGGAAGAGGAGAGAGAGATGGGTTACACAGGAAGAGGAGAGAGAGATGGGTTACACAGGAAGAGGAGAGAGAGATGGTTACACAGGAACAGGAGAGAGAGATGGGTTACACAGGAAGAGGAGAGAGAGATGGGTTACACAGGAACAGGAGAGAGAGATGGTTACACAGGAAGAGGAGAGAGAGATGGGTTAGGGAGGAAGAGGAGAGAGAGATGGGTTAGGGAGGAAGAGGAGAGAGAGATGGGTTACACAGGAAGAGGAGAGAGAGATGGGTTACACAGGAACAGGAGAGAGAGATGGGTTACACAGGAAGAGGAGAGAGAGATGGGTTACACAGGAAGAGGAGAGAGAGATGGGTTACACAGGAAGAGGAGAGAGAGATGGGTTACACAGGAAGAGGAGAGAGAGATGAGTTAGGGAGGAAGAGGAGAGAGAGATGGGTTACACAGGAACAGGAGAGAGAGATGGGTTACACAGGAACAGGAGAGAGAGATGGGTTACACAGGAACAGGAGAGAGAGATGGGTTACACAGGAACAGGAGAGAGAGATGGTTACACAGGAACAGGAGAGAGAGATGGGTTACACAGGAACAGGAGAGAGAGATGGGTTACACAGGAACAGGAGAGAGAGATGGGTTACACAGGAACAGGAGAGAGAGATGGGTTACACAGGAACAGGAGAGAGAGATGGGTTAGGGAGGAAGAGGAGAGAGAGATGGGTTACAGAGGAAGAGGAGAGAGAGATGGGTTACAGAGGAACAGGAGAGAGAGATGGGTTACACAGGAACAGGAGAAAGAGATGGGTTACACAGGAACAGGAGAGAGAGATGGGTTACACAGGAAGAGGAGAGAGAGATGGGTTACACAGGAAGAGGAGAGAGAGATGGGTTAGGGAGGAACAGGAGAGAGAGATGGGTTACACAGGAACAGGAGAGAGAGATGGGTTACACAGGAAGAGGAGAGAGAGATGGGTTACACAGGAACAGGAGAGAGAGATGGGTTACACAGGAACAGGAGAGAGAGATGGGTTAGGGAGGAAGAGGAGATAGAGATGGGTTAGGGAGGAAGAGGAGAGAGAGATGGGTTACAGAGGAACAGGAGAGAGAGATGGGTTACACAGGAACAGGAGAGAGAGATGGGTTACACAGGAACAGGAGAGAGAGATGGGTTACACAGGAACAGGAGAGAGAGATGGGTTACACAGGAACAGGAGAGAGAGATGGGTTAGGGAGGAAGAGGAGAGAGAGATGGGTTACAGAGGAACAGGAGAGAGAGATGGGTTACACAGGAACAGGAGAGAGAGATGGGTTACACAGGAACAGGAGAGAGAGATGGGTTAGGGAGGAAGAGGAGAGAGAGATGGGTTACAGAGGAACAGGAGAGAGAGATGGGTTACACAGGAACAGGAGAGAGAGATGGGTTACACAGGAACAGGAGAGAGAGATGGGTTATACAGGAACAGGAGAGAGAGATGGGTTACACAGGAACAGGAGAGAGAGATGGGTTACACAGGAACAGGAGAGAGAGATGGGTTACACAGGAACAGGAGAGAGAGATGGGTTACACAGGAAGAGGAGAGAGAGATGGGTTACACAGGAAGAGGAGAGAGAGATGGGTTACACAGGAAGAGGAGAGAGAGATGGGTTACACAGGAAGAGGAGAGAGAGATGGGTTACAGAGGAACAGGAGAGAGAGACGGGTTACACAGGAAGAGGAGAGAGAGATGGGTTACACAGGAACAGGAGAGAGAGATGGGTTACAGAGGAACAGGAGAGAGAGACGGGTTACAGAGGAACAGGAGAGAGAGATGGGTTAGGGAGGAAGAGGAGAGAGAGATGGGTTACAGAGGAACAGGAGAGAGAGATGGGTTACACAGGAACAGGAGAGAGAGATGGGTTAGGGAGGAAGAGGAGAGAGAGATGGGTTACAGAGGAACAGGAGAGAGAGATGGGTTACACAGGAACAGGAGAGAGAGATGGGTTACACAGGAACAGGAGAGAGAGATGGGTTAGGGAGGAAGAGGAGAGAGAGATGGGTTACAGAGGAACAGGAGAGAGAGATGGGTTACACAGGAACAGGAGAGAGAGATGGGTTACACAGGAACAGGAGAGAGAGATGGGTTAGGGAGGAAGAGGAGAGAGAGATGGGTTACAGAGGAACAGGAGAGAGAGATGGGTTACACAGGAACAGGAGAGAGAGATGGGTTACAGAGGAAGAGGAGAGAGAGATGGGTTACACAGGAACAGGAGAGAGAGATGGGTTACACAGGAACAGGAGAGAGAGATGGGTTAGGGAGGAAGAAAAGAGAGAGATGGGTTACAGAGGAACAGGAGAGAGAGATGGGTTACACAGGAACAGGAGAGAGAGATGGGTTACAGAGGAAGAGGAGAGAGAGATGGGTTACAGAGGAACAGGAGAGAGAGATGGGTTACACAGGAACAGGAGAGAGAGATGGGTTACACAGGAACAGGAGAGAGAGATGGGTTAGGGAGGAAGAGGAGAGAGAGATGGGTTACAGAGGAACAGGAGAGAGAGATGGGTTACACAGGAACAGGAGAGAGAGATGGGTTACAGAGGAAGAGGAGAGAGAGATGGGTTACACAGGAACAGGAGAGAGAGATGGGTTACACAGGAACAGGAGAGAGAGATGGGTTACACAGGAAGAGGAGAGAGAGATGGGTTACACAGGAAGAGGAGATAGAGATGGGTTACACAGGAAGAGGAGAGAGAGATGGGTTACACAGGAAGAGGAGAGAGAGATGAGTTAGGGAGGAAGAGGAGAGAGAGACGGGTTACAGAGGAACAGGAGAGAGAGACGGGTTACAGAGGAACAGGAGAGAGAGACGGGTTACACAGGAACAGGAGAGAGAGATGGGTTACACAGGAACAGGAGAGAGAGATGGGTTAGGGAGGAAGAGGAGAGAGAGATGGGTTACAGAGGAACAGGAGAGAGAGACGGGTTACACAGGAACAGGAGAGAGAGATGGGTTACACAGGAACAGGAGAGAGAGATGGGTTACAGAGGAACAGGAGAGAGAGATGGGTTACAGAGGAACAGGAGAGAGAGATGGGTTACACAGGAACAGGAGAGAGAGATGGGTTAGGGAGGAACAGGAGAGAGAGATGGGTTACAGAGGAACAGGAGAGAGAGACGGGTTACAGAGGAACAGGAGAGAGAGATGGGTTACACAGGAAGAGGAGAGAGAGATGGGTTACAGAGGAACAGGAGAGAGATGGGTTACACAGGAAGAGGAGAGAGAGATGGGTTAGGGAGGAACAGGAGAGAGAGATGGGTTACACAGGAACAGGAGAGAGAGATGGGTTACACAGGAAGAGGAGAGAGAGATGGGTTAGGGAGGAAGAGGAGAGAGAGATGGGTTACACAGGAACAGGAGAGAGATGGGTTACACAGGAACAGGAGAGAGAGATGGGTTACACAGGAACAGGAGAGAGAGATGGGTTACAGAGGAACAGGAGAGAGAGATGGGTTACACAGGAACAGGAGAGAGAGATGGGTTAGGGAGGAACAGGAGAGAGAGATGGGTTACAGAGGAACAGGAGAGAGAGACGGGTTACAGAGGAACAGGAGAGAGAGATGGGTTACACAGGAAGAGGAGAGAGAGATGGGTTACAGAGGAAGAGGAGAGAGAGATGGGTTACAGAGGAACAGGAGAGAGAGACGGGTTACAGAGGAACAGGAGAGAGAGACGGGTTACACAGGAACAGGAGAGAGAGATGGGTTACACAGGAACAGGAGAGAGAGATGGGTTAGGGAGGAAGAGGAGAGAGAGATGGGTTACAGAGGAACAGGAGAGAGAGACGGGTTACACAGGAACAGGAGAGAGAGATGGGTTACACAGGAACAGGAGAGAGAGATGGGTTACAGAGGAACAGGAGAGAGAGATGGGTTACAGAGGAACAGGAGAGAGAGATGGGTTACACAGGAACAGGAGAGAGAGATGGGTTAGGGAGGAACAGGAGAGAGAGATGGGTTACAGAGGAACAGGAGAGAGAGACGGGTTACAGAGGAACAGGAGAGAGAGATGGGTTACACAGGAAGAGGAGAGAGAGATGGGTTACAGAGGAACAGGAGAGAGATGGGTTACACAGGAAGAGGAGAGAGAGATGGGTTAGGGAGGAACAGGAGAGAGAGATGGGTTACACAGGAACAGGAGAGAGAGATGGGTTACACAGGAAGAGGAGAGAGAGATGGGTTAGGGAGGAAGAGGAGAGAGAGATGGGTTACACAGGAACAGGAGAGAGATGGGTTACACAGGAACAGGAGAGAGAGATGGGTTACACAGGAACAGGAGAGAGAGATGGGTTACAGAGGAACAGGAGAGAGAGATGGGTTACACAGGAACAGGAGAGAGAGATGGGTTAGGGAGGAACAGGAGAGAGAGATGGGTTACAGAGGAACAGGAGAGAGAGACGGGTTACAGAGGAACAGGAGAGAGAGATGGGTTACACAGGAAGAGGAGAGAGAGATGGGTTACAGAGGAAGAGGAGAGAGAGATGGGTTACAGAGGAACAGGAGAGAGAGATGGGTTACACAGGAAGAGGAGAGAGAGATGGGTTAGGGAGGAACAGGAGAGAGAGATGGGTTACACAGGAAGAGGAGAGAGAGATGGGTTACACAGGAACAGGAGAGAGAGATGGGTTACACAGGAACAGGAGAGAGAGATGGGTTACAGAGGAACAGGAGAGAAAGATGGGTTACACAGGAAGAGGAGAGAGAGATGGGTTACAGAGGAACAGGAGAGAGAGATGGGTTACACAGGAACAGGAGAGAGAGATGGGTTACACAGGAACAGGAGAGAGAGATGGGTTACACAGGAAGAGGAGAGAGAGATGGGTTACACAGGAAGAGGAGAGAGAGATGGGTTACACAGGAAGAGGAGAGAGAGATGGGTTACACAGGAACAGGAGAGAGAGATGGGTTACAGAGTAAGAGGAGAGAGAGATGGGTTACACAGGAACAGGAGAGAGAGATGGGTTACAGAGGAACAGGAGAGAGAGATGGGTTACACAGGAACAGGAGAGAGAGATGGGTTACACAGGAACAGGAGAGAGAGATGGGTTACACAGGAACAGGAGAGAGAGATGGGTTACACAGGAACAGGAGAGAGAGATGGGTTACACAGGAACAGGAGAGAGAGATGGGTTACACAGGAACAGGAGAGAGAGATGGGTTACACAGGAACAGGAGAGAGAGATGGGTTACACAGGAACAGGAGAGAGAGATGGGTTACACAGGAACAGGAGAGAGAGATGGGTTACACAGGAAGAGGAGAGAGAGATGGGTTACAGAGGAACAGGAGAGAGAGGGTGAAAGCTCTTCTGGCATAGCTGATAGAAAGATGGAGAGAATGGGTTAGAAGGGAGAGGAGGATCGAGACAGGGATGGAGAGAATGGGTTAGAAGGGGGAGAAGGATTGAGACAGGGATGGAGAGAATGGGTTAGAAGGGGGAGGAGGATTGAGACAGGGATGGAGAGAATGGGTTAGAAGGGAGAGGAGGATTGAGACAGGGATGGAGAGAATGGGTTAGAAGGGGGAGGAGGATTGAGACAGGGATGGAGAGAATGGGTTAGAAGGGAGAGGAGGATCGAGACAGGGATGGAGAGAATGGGTTAGAAGGGGGAGAAGGATTGAGACAGGGGAGGAGAGAATGGGTTAGAAGGGGGAGGAGGATTGAGACAGGGATGGAGAGAATGGGTTAGAAGGGGGAGGAGGATTGAGACAGGGATGGAGAGAATGGGTTAGAAGGGAGAGGAGGATCGAGACAGGGATGGAGAGAATGGGTTAGAAGGGGGAGAAGGATTGAGACAGGGGAGGAGAGAATGGGTTAGAAGGGGGAGGAGGATTGAGACAGGGATGGAGAGAATGGGTTAGAAGGGAGAGAAGGATCGAGACAGGGGAGGAGAGAATGGGTTAGAAGGGGGAGGAGGATTGAGACAGGGATGGAGAGAATGGGTTAGAAGGGAGAGGAAGGGTGAGAGGGTCGTGACATACCTTGCACACGAACGACGCTTGAGCACCTGTCCCTGACTTCGTTACTGTGGAGACCAGGGCAGTAGGGGACGTCGTCAAGGAAACAGGTGTGGTGGTGATTTCGGGGACGGGAGGCTGGGGAGGTATTGGAATCTCACTGGGTAGCTCACCTGTAGTCACCTATAGAAGAGACAGAGATAAAGAGAGAGAGATGGAGAAAATGGGATAAAGAGAGAGAGATGGAGAGAATGGGATAAAGAGAGAGAGATGGAGAGAATGGGATAAAGAGGAATTGAGACGGATGGGGGAGAGAGAGAATAAAAAAGTTGGTAACAGGCGATAATTGGGGGTCTTATATTCTCAGAAAACCAAACACGATTACATAAATAAAAATACATTTAAAAAAAGACCCCCCCCCCATTATTCTCATAATGCCTCAGTCACTCACCTTGATTTTGGAGCGGACATAGGTGCTGCTCTGTGCCCTCCTCTTCACCTCTAATCCTGTGCCCTCTAACTCCCGACCAGGGCTCTGGGGTCGACCCAGCACCGTGCACGAGGGCATCTCCGCTGTAGGGGTCATCACGCTGCGCACTGAGTGTGACTGTGTGTATTTGGTGTATTCGTAGTGCGTTGTCGTGGCGAGACAGGGGGCGGTCTCTGCTGGACTGGCTTCAGTTTCCTCCAATAAGGGCACGGGGAAGACAGACACTGAAACGGACAGAGAGAAAGGATACGATATAAGAATATATATATAAGTTATAACCTAAGAATTGGGTACATTATGGGCACAGTCACGCACACTAGAAGGACAGAGAGAAAAACGTCAAGATAAGAGCGTGGGTGGTATCTAATTGTCTGTTTAAAGTATGACAGAGAAGGCTCATGTCACACACACAGTCTAGTTACCGTTGGACCAGTCTGACCAGCCAGTCCTGAGACACAGGTTGGTACTATACACTCCTTAAACACACACACACACACACACACACACACACACACACACACACACACACACACACACACACACACACACACACACACACACACACACACACACACACACACACACACACACACACACACCTCCGCAGCCATATACAGTATATGTGTCTCACTGCTCTGTGTACACTTGTGTTTGTGTGTTTGTAGCAAAGGTTATCTATCCTATTCAACCGGTTACATACATCCCCATTAGAAACACAGAGACATTGTAACGATTTACTAATGCCCATAGGCCCCAGATTCAAACGCTTTAGATACAAGTGCATCGGTCCTCGGACACCCAAACTGATCCAAATAGCATATGCGTCGAGTCAGAAAATACGACTCAAACTCCCATCCCGAAAATACCTCTCATCTTTTGTGACAACTAATCCAACTACATGTAACTGCGTTGACAGACATTGATCTATAGGTTATTTTACGTGCTCAACAACCCCAGGCAACATCAGTAGTCTAGTCAAACTGAGCACTGAGCTCAGCTTCGGATGCTGACCAATGAGAGGTAGACGGTCCTGTTCCTGATCGTGGCACCTTCCGCATTCAAAATGCTAAAAATGGCACCGCCTTATATTAGGCTTTATTAGTTGAGTGACAACCTATGTCATTTGCGAGGTAATTGTTATCAATGCAATGTTAAAAAATAGTGTTTTACCAAGCGAGCAGAAATAAACTCATTTGTCTATACCTCCTAAAACCTCAACAGACTTTACAATATATTTTATTTTGATTGTTCACCATCAGCAATAGTTTTGGTTGTTTTTTGCTTTTAACAAATCAGTGTTTTTGGATATTTTTTTTTTTAGATATGAAACAATCAACTTTATCCTGCATAACGAGGAGGTGTACTGGTATGACCGAAGCAAGAGGACAAAATCTCTCAGTAAAAAACGTCCAAAACGTTCACAACCATTTGAATTGTGAGATGAGGGTGAAATCCAAAATTGTGCTATCTATTAATTGGCTATGTCATAGCTAATTTGTAAACGATAAATATTTATACATTACTAGCTCAAACTCTTAATCTGCAAAAATTACTAGTCTAGTTAATTAGTGGGTGATGGTGATTTCAGAACCAAAGTGTGGGGACAAACACAGGCTATATTGCCCCCTCCTAATCTGATAGTGGTAGTGGGGTGGTAGATGGCTAATTCTCTCCCTTATGGCCCTAATCTGATAGTGGTAGATGGCTAATTCTCCTTTATGGCTCTAATCTGATAGTGGTAGTGGGGTGGTAGATGGCTAATTCTCCTTTATGGCCCTAATCTGATAGTGGGGTGGTAGATGGCTAATTCTCCTTTATGGCCTTAATCTGATAGTGGTAGTGGGGTGGTAGATGGCTAATTCTCCTTTATGGCCCTAATCTGATAGTGGTAGTGGGGTGGTAGATGGCTAATTCTCCCTTATGGCCCTAATCTGATAGTGGTAGATGGCTAATTCTCTGCCTTATGGCCCTAATCTGATAGTGGTAGATGGCTAATTCTCCTTTTTGGCCCTAATCTGATAGTGGTAGATGGCTAATTCTCCTTTATGGCCCTAATCTGATAGTGGTATATTGGTAGTGGGGTGGTAGATTGCTAATTCTCCCTTATGGCCCTAATCTGATAGTGGTAGATGGCTAATTCTCTGCCTTATGGCCCTAATCTGATAGTGGTAGATGGCTAATTCTCTTTTATGGCCCTAATCTGATAGTGGTAGTGGGGTGGTAGATGGCTAATTCTCTGCCTTATGGCCCTAATCTGATAGTGGTAGATGGCTAATTCTCTTTTATGGCCCTAATCTGATAGTGGTAGTGGGGTGGTAGATGGCTAATTCTCCTTTATGGCCCTAATCTGATAGTGGTAGATGGCTAATTCTCTTTTATGGCCCTAATCTGATAGTGGTAGTGGGGTGGTAGATGGCTAATTCTCCTTTATGGCCCTAATCTGATAGTGGTAGTGGGGTGGTAGATGGCTAATTCTCCTTTATGGCCCTAATCTGATAGTGGTAGATGGCTAATTCTCTTTTATGGCCCTAATCTGATAGTGGTAGTGGGGTGGTAGATGGCTAATTCTCCCTTATGGCCCTAATCTGATAGTGGTAGGGGGGTGGTAGATGGCTAATTCTTCCTTATGTCTGCTCAGGTGCCTACATAGTAAATACACACACACATACATAATTTACACAAGGCGCACATGTCAACTCAGACAGATTCATCAACAGCAGATTTGAATTTAGAATGGAAAATGAATGTGTTTATACAACAAATGTTAGTGCATCAAATCATATCACATCCAACCGAATCGATTTGATTTGTTCTCTAATCAAACCGAATCGGTTCAAACTGGTACGTTCCCCAGCAAGAAAACCAAATAATGTTGCTCAAACAGAAGGGAGAACTAACAAAGTCACTGACAACCACCAAAACGAAACAGGTGGGGTTTTAGGGAGGGGTTCTGAAAGACACTCATGGGGGTGTCCACTGAAAGTTGCCTAGCAACAACAACGGGAACCTAAAGACACCCACCACCCACTAAATTTACCCTACAGAGGAAAACAAGAAAAACACCAAACCAAACTTAAAGACAGGAAGTAAACCAAACTTAAAGACAGGAAGCAAACCAAACTTAAAGACAGAAAGCAAACCAAACTTAAAGACAGAAAGCA
Source organism: Salvelinus namaycush (assembly GCF_016432855.1). NCBI lineage: Eukaryota > Metazoa > Chordata > Actinopteri > Salmoniformes > Salmonidae > Salvelinus > Salvelinus namaycush. The sequence goes on along the minus strand of NC_052312.1, from coordinate 1,175,878 downwards.
AACCAAACTTAAAGACAGAAAGCAAACCAAACTTAAAGACAGGAAGCAAACCAAACTTAAAGACAGGAAGCAAACCAAACTTAAAGACAGGAAGCAAACCAAACTTAAAGACAGGAAGCAAACCAAACTTAAAGACAGGAAGCAAACCAAACTTAAAGACAGGAAGCAAACCAAACTTAAAGACAGGAAGCAAACCAAACTTAAAGACAGGAAGCAAACCAAACTTAAAGACAGGAAGCAAACCAAACTTAAAGACAGGAAGCAAACCAAACTTAAAGACAGGAAGCAAACCAAACTTAAAGACAGGAAGCAAACCAAACTTAAAGACAGGAAGCAAACCAAACTTAAAGACAGGAAGCAAACCAAACTTAAAGACAGGAAGCAAACCAAACTTAAAGACAGAAAGCAAACCAAACTTAAAGACAGGAAGCAAACCAAACTTAAAGACAGGAAGCAAACCAAACTTAAAGACAGGAAGCAAACCAAACTTAAAGACAGGAAGCAAACCAAACTTAAAGACAGGAAGCAAACCAAACTTAAAGACAGGAAGCAAACCAAACTTAAAGACAGGAAGCAAACCAAACTTAAAGACAGGAAGCAAACCAAACTTAAAGACAGGAAGCAAACCAAACTTAAAGACAGGAAGCAAACCAAACTTAAAGACAGGAAGCAAACCAAACTTAAAGACAGGAAGCAAACCAAACTTAAAGACAGGAAGCAAACCAAACTTAAAGACAGGAAGCAAACCAAACTTAAAGACAGAAAGCAAACCAAAAAGTGGAACAAAACAGAAACAGAGAAGATCAGATAAAGGATTGTTTGTCTAGAAATTAAAATAGGGAGAGACAACTAAATGCTTTAACCAGTGGTGGAGAAAGTACCCAATTGTCATACTTGACTAAAAGATACCTTAATAGAAAATGACTCAAGTAAAAGTCACCCGGTAAGATACGACTTGAGTAAAAGTCTAAAAGTATTTGGTTTTAAATATACTTACGTATCAAAAGTAAATGTAACTGCAAAAATATACGTAAAAGTAAAAATAATTTCAAATTGCTTATATTAAGCAAACCATATGACACAATGTTATTTTTTATTTATCTATAGATAGCCAGGGGCACCCTCCAACACTCAGACATAATTTACAAATGAAAGATTTGTGTTTAGTGGGTCCGCCAGATCAGAGGCAGTAGGGATGACCAGGGATGTTCTCTTCATAAGTGTGTGAATTGGGCCATTTTCCTGTCCTTCGAAGCATTCAACGACTACATTTGAGTGTCAGGGGAAATGTATGGGGTAAAAAGTACATTATTTTCTTTAGGAATGTTGTAGTGAATTAAAAGTTGTCAAAAATATAAATAGTAAAGTACAGATACCCCAAAAAAACTACTCAAGTAGTACTTCAAAGTATTTTTACTTAAGTACTTTACACCCCTGGCATTAACCCTCCACATCTCTCAAGACAACTGTAGCACTGGGCCAGCCACTCTTAAATATCACCTGGGCCAGCACAGGTGAAACACCTTTCGACTAACGAGATGGACAAGCTAACACAGACTAACGAGGTGACACCAATCGGTGTGCCCTACGTGCTAAAAGTCCAACCTCAAAACATAAATTTAAAAAATAAATAAACCTGTAACAAACTAAAATGTATCGATAAGTATGGAATGGTCTTGAAAGGTAATGATGCACGTCCTCAGTTACTATTAATGATATTTGATCAGGGACGTTCCCATTTAAAGATCAGGGACGTTCCCATTTAAAGATCAGGGACGTTCCCATTTAAAGATCAGGGACGTTCCCATTTAAAGATCAGGGACGTTCCCATTTGACTACATTACAAACACCTAGAGCCAGTAATTGTTGAAGTGTGTGTGTGTGTGTGTGTGTGTGTGTGTGTGTGTGTGTGTGTGTGTGTGTGTGTGTGTGTGTGTGTGTGTTCTGTAAAATCAGTAGATTTGTATTTTTTACAACTAAAAAATATTTAACTAGGCAAGTCAGTTATTAAGAGGGAAAATCTTATTTTACAATCACGGCCTACCCCAGCCTAACCCTAATGACGCTGGGCCAATTGTGCGCCACCCTATGGGACTCCCAATCACATCCAGATGTGATACAGCCTGGATTCGAACCAGGGACTGTAGAGACGCCTGAGATGCAATGCTTTAGACAGCTGCGCCACTCCGGAGCCCAATGAATAGTAGAGCACACAATGAATCTGTTGATTCTTTAACAGGTCAGGAGACAATCGGATAACTCGCAAATCAGCATGCAAATTTATGAGAGCGAGAGCCATTGTTTTGTGTGGGTCATAACGGTATCCTTCCCGGTCGTCATATAGGAATAGGATTAAGTTGCGTTTAAAGTACCCGTTTCTTAATGGCTCAACTGAAGCCATATTTCACTTTAAATGATAACACACACACACACACACACACTCACCCGATTAGACATGTTGGTGAGTTCATCTGGAGCTGTTTGCTCACCTCTCCCTTCTACACAGCGCCGCGCGTCTCCAGGCGAACAATGACTGTCCATAAAACCAGATATTATACTGACGATTTTCGAAAACTTGGTTCAAACTCGTCTTTGAAAAACGAATTTATGCTATCTAACAGTCTGAAACAAACTGTTTTTTTCTCTCCAAGAAGTACATCGTTCAGGCCTACTGTAGACCCAATGTAATTATATAAACTGAAAAGAGTTTATTAAGAACCTCGCCTGCAGAGAGAGAGAGTCAACAATAGATCGGACCGTAATGCTGTATAGTGTGTTGTGTTTGCTAAGGGTGTATGACCGTGTGTAGGGAGACGAAGGTAGTAGCCTAGCTGTAGTCCGTTACTTCACCCAGCATCTACTAGCCTAAACATTAACCAGAACACGGGGACGCACTCAAGGAATAATTATTCTACCCACATTTGCACAGGCACTGTTATGCACTTGGAAAAAAATATTTCCTGTTCTCTTTATTCATCGAAGCTACAAAGCTAAAATAATACAATAGCTACTAAGCCAAGACGTTTCATAGTTTGTCTACTCTATACTTATATAATTATCTTGCTCAGAATTATGGAGAGAAATGTGTAACCTAACCTATGCTAAACGCGTAATGGTGATAAACACCATGGGCGCATTGTTTGGACAGTGATCCCAGCTGTAGTTGGAGTGACAAGTCGAGGCGGTGGGGCCGGCAACTTCACATAGCTGGGTAATAACTAGGCTACTCGCGTTGTCACCTGGACGACTGCTGGGGTTTTGGCGCTTCACGCAATAACCTAAAGTTAAAATCTTTGGAGGTAAATAGCCTTGGTTTTAAAATAGTTTAATTTAAAACATATTATACTAATCAAATAATGCACATGTGCAAAAACAACTTACTGAGAGGTTTGGTTTGTTTGTTATTCAAACCGTTTTTAATGTTTAAAAAAAAAAATATTAGTTCAGGAAGTGAATTCTAATCTAACGGTCAGTTTCAGTACCATGGACTTTTAAAGGATGTAAAAGGTAATGATTAAAAGTTAACGGTGGTGGGGGAAGGGGGTCTCTCTCACACACACACACACACACACACACACAGGGGGAGGTAGGGGCAGGGAGTGGCGGACTAACCCGTTAGGTTCAGTTATCTGATACCACAGCCCCTAACAATAAAACACCCCAGCGGCACAATGGCGATTGTCCTCAAGATCGCGAAAGACGTTGAATTTGCATGGAGGACATGCAATAGATGTGGCTTGTTTGTCACAAAACAGCATCAAAGGCTGAATCGGAGGTTAAACCTTCCTCAAAAACAGTGGCAAGTATTCGGCTACTGTGCAGACTATGACTAAATAAATATAATTACTTTTTAGACTGCATGGCAAACAGTTACATCTGCCTATCTGTTCTAGCCTACACAGTAGGACTACATCTGTAATCTATTATTGCAAATCAAGATCCACTTGAAGGGGTATAGGCTGCCTATAGGCCAACCAAGGCACAGTCAAGATATGACAGGCCGTATGTATGGGTGAGGTAGATTGGGGCAGTGTTGCAACCGTTTTCACACCCTCGCCAACAAGGAAACGACTCGGGTCTGAAGGTCGGACAGAAGGAGGTGTAACGGTGCCGTGGTTATCTTTGTGGCTCAAAATGGGAACAATGACACGCTATAGTTGGGCCTTGCCCACTGCAAGGCAATGTGTCAACACTGAAACACATTAGCCTACCGTAGACAGAAAAAGTTAAATACAATCACAAAGAAAGTTGTTAAAAGTTATCTTAGCCTATGATTTATCCTGGAATATGGCCTACAATGACATTGTAAAAATAAAAATAAAAAGTTGCCAAAACTTCCCAACCCGATAGCCTACTGTTACAGAATGCAGTCTACTCTTTTGGATACATAATTGTAACAGTTTAAGATTGTGAGTTTTTTTTTAAACCGTTTCAATGTATCATTAATTATAGCCTAACAATTATTGAATAATGTCACGGAACGCTGATTTCCCGTTATTTTATTCTGTGCTGCTGCCCGTGCTCCACCGAAACAAAATGGTTCATTAACGGAACACCATCCTCGAGCTCTCTCACCTGGTATATATACGTCCCCGCGCTCGTCGTCTGGCAGCTCGCTCCAGTTCCGCTTATAGGGCGAGTATCTCGCCTTCTTTACCAGGAAGGCTCGCGGCATGGTCGTTTTTTTACGGTTAAACTGTCCTCTTCGGTCAAGTTTCTGTAGAATCAATACGCTCCAGGTAAACTGGTGAAAAAAGTACTTCAAAAATATACCTTCCCCTCGTGAAAGAAACAAAACGGGAAGGATCGTTCCCCTCTCTTTCTTCCCGCAGTCCTCCCTCCTTTCTGTTCTCCACCTCTACAACAAACTTTGTACCTCCGCAGTTTCAGTCTTCTATCCCGTTTTTCTTCTCTGTGCGTGTCCGTTCTTTTTCACCCCAAGCCCACACACTCCACAAAAACAGCAATGACGTCGCTACAGGTGAGTTAGCTTGTTCAGGTGTCCCCGTACTTGAAGGTTACGTTCTATCCTCGACTTAAAGTAACGGGAGTTTGTCAGGTAGAACGCTGATATTCCGATTCAGCGCCACGCAATACGGTGAATTCAGAGGTTGGTCCATGCACGACACAGGTAGGCTAGTCCTTTCCTTTATTCAGGAAGCACAGGTACCAGCGCGCATGCGCCACAGACATAACGGTGACAAACCAAACCTGGGTTAGGCTACTACCTGTTCGACCGGTTTCTTTTTTTTTTCACTCACTCCCTCTTTCTCCATTCAGCTTCGCGGTGGGAAGGAGAAGAAGGGGTAGAAAATATATTGGAAAATGGAGGGGGTAGGTAGGTTAGAGAACGATAGAGAATGACATGAGAGAAATAGTTGGTGGGTTTTTGGGTAGTGATGCACAGGTAACACCTATAGTGAGAGGCAGTAGACTATTAGCTATTGTTTTATTATTGTGTGTGTGTGTGTGTGTGTGTGTGTGTGTGTGTGTGTGTGTGTGTGTGTGTGTGTGTGTGTGTGTGTGTGTGTGTGTGAGTCTCATATATATCTCAAGCACAGAAGGCCACAGCCAACAGAGGCTGCACATTGACATGCTCTTACCAACATAAATAATGGGCATTGGAACTACAACGGAAACTTCCGTATCATTTGATTATTATAATACATGTATCCTACACCTTACCCTCAGGAGGACAAGATTATAAAATCTCTGTAATCTCTGTCGGGTATATAGTAAAGACCATTAATCACCCTCAAATGTGTGTGTTGTCCTGCCCTCTCTCCTACTGTGTGTTTACAGACCCCCACTGTTAACCATTATCCCCTTGTCTCTCTGATTTGTTCCCCTCCCCAGGTCACCCTCTACCCCCCCCCCCGACCACTCAAGCCCCTACAAGACACCTCTAGCCCTTGACCCCCCTGAAACACCTGAAACCAAAACACAGAGAGAGAGAGAGCAAAATAGAACATGAAAGGGGCGATTTAAAGAATGAAAATAGTGTTTGTTTGTAATTTCTTCATTGATAATTAAACGATAGCTATAGTTTCAGTATGGGGGAGGTAGAGTGAGGGAGGAATAGAGAGGGGATAACAGAGGGAGGGATAGAGAAGGAGAGAGAGTGAGAGAAGGAAGAGAAAGAGGGTGTGTGGAGATATAGAATGAAAGGTATGCTGCCTGGGCTGTTGGAGTGGTTTCTGCCTCCCTCACCCCCCCCCCCTCTCTCTTGCTTCTCTCCTCCTTCCTTCTCTCCCTCCATCCGTACCTGTTACTCTCCTCCTGCTCTTTCTCCCTCCATCCGTACCTGTTACTCTCCTCCTGCTCTTTCTCCCTCCATCCGTACCTTCTCTCTCTCTGTCTATCCGTACCTTCTCTCTCTCCGTCCATCCGTACCTTCTCTCTCTCTGTCCATCCGTACCTTCTCTCTCTCCGTCCATCTGTACCTTCTCTCTCCGTCCATCCGTACCTTCTCTCTCTCCGTCCATCCGTACCTTCTCTCTCTCCGTCCATCTGTACCTTCTCTCTCCGTCCATCCGTACCTTCTCTCTCTCCGTCCATCCGTACCTTCTCTCTCTCCGTCCATCCGTACCTTCTCTCTCTCCGTCCATCCGTACCTTCTCTCTCTCCGTCCATCCGTACCTTCTCTCTCTCCGTCCATCCGTACCTTCTCTCTCTCCGTCCATCCGTACCTTCTCTCTCTCCGTCCATCTGTACCTTCTCTCTCCGTCCATCCGTACCTTCTCTCTCTCCGTCCATCCGTACCTTCTCTCTCTCCGTCCATCCGTACCTTCTCTCTCTCCGTCCATCTGTACCTTCTCTCTCTCCGTCCATCTGTACCTTCTCTCTCTCCGTCCATCCGTACCTTCTCTCTCTCCGTCCATCCGTACCTTCTCTCTCTCCGTCCATCCGTACCTTCTCTCTCTCCGTCCATCCGTACCTTCTCTCTCTCCGTCCATCCGTACCTTCTCTCTCTCTGTCCATCCGTACCTTCTCTCTCTCCGTCCATCTGTACCTTCTCTCTCTCCGTCCATCCGTACCTTCTCGCTCTCCGTCCATCCGTACCTTCTCTCTCTCCGTCCATCCGTACCTTCTCTCTCTCCGTCCATCCGTACCTTCTCTCTCTCCGTCCATCCGTACCTTCTCTCTCTCCGTCCATCCGTACCTCCTCTCTCTCCGTCCATCCGTACCTTCTCTCTCTCCGTCCATCCGTACCTTCTCTCTCTCCGTCCATTCGTACCTTCTCTCTCTCCGTCCATCCGTATCTTCTCTCTCTCCGTCCATCCGTACCTTCTCTCTCTCCGTCCATCCGTACCTTCTCTCTCTCCGTCCATCCGTACCTTCTCTCTCTCCGTCCATCCGTACCTTCTCTCTCTCCGTCCATCCGTATCTTCTCTCTCTCCGTCCATCCGTACCTTCTCTCTCTCCGTCCATCTGTACCTTCTCTCTCTCCGTCCATCCGTACCTTCTCTCTCTCCGTCCATCTGTACCTTCTCTCTCCGTCCATCCGTACCTTCTCTCTCTCCGTCCATCCGTACCTTCTCTCTCTCCGTCCATCTGTACCTTCTCTCTCTCCGTCCATCCGTACCTTCTCTCTCTCCGTCCATCCGTACCTTCTCTCTCTCCGTCCATCCGTACCTTCTCTCTCTCCGTCCATCCGTACCTTCTCTCTCTCTGTCCATCCGTACCTTCTCTCTCTCCGTCCATCTGTACCTTCTCTCTCTCCGTCCATCCGTACCTCCTCTCTCTCCGTCCATCCGTACCTTCTCTCTCTCCGTCCATCCGTACCTTCTCTCTCTCCGTCCATCCGTACCTTCTCTCTCTCCGTCCATCTGTATCTTCTCTCTCTCCGTCCATCCGTACCTTCTCTCTCTCCGTCCATCCGTACCTTCTCTCTCTCCGTCCATCCGTACCTTCTCTCTCTCCGTCCATCCGTACCTTCTCTCTCTCCGTCCATCCGTATCTTCTCTCTCTCCGTCCATCCGTACCTGTTACTCTTCTCCTTCCTGCTTGTTTTCTGGAGCTCTGCCAAGGCTTTTGTTTACAATGTAAAGATTGACAGTTTATCATATCTTAATCCTAACTCTTTTTACACTACCGTTCAAAAGTTTGGGGTCACTTAGAAATGTCCTTGTTTTTGAAAGAAAAGCAAACATTTTTTGTCCATTAAAATAACATAAAATTGATCAGAAATACAGTGTAGACATTGTTAATGTTGGAAATGGCAGATTTTTTAAAATGGAATACCTACATAGGCGTACAGAGGCCAATTATCAACAACCATCACTCCTGTGTTCCAATGGCACGTTGTGTTAGCTAATCCAAGTTTATCATTTTAAAAGGCTAATTGATCATTAGAAAACCCTTTTGCAATTATGTTAGCACAGCTGAAAACTGTTGTGCTGATTAAAGAAGCAATAACACTGGCCTTCTTTAGACTAGTTGAGTATCTGGAGCATCAGCATTTGTGGGTTCGATTACACGCTCAAAATGGCCAGAAACTAATACTTTCTTCTGAAACTCATCAGTTTATACTTGTTCTGAGAAATGAAGGCTGTTCCATGCGAGAAATTGCCAAGAAACTGAAGATCTCGTACAATGCTGTGTACTTTTCCCTTCACAGAACAGCGCAAACTGGCTCTAACCAGAATAGAAAGAGGAGTGGGAGGCCCCGGTGCACAACTGAGCAAGAGGACGAGTACATTAGAGTGTCTAGTTTGAGAAACAGACGCCTCACAAGTTCTCAACTGGCAGCTTCATTAAATAGTACCCACAAAACACCAGTCTCAACGTTAACAGTGAAGAGGCGACTCCGGGATGCTGACCTTCTAGGCAGAGTTGCAAAGAAAAAGCCATATCTCAGACTGGCCAATAAAAAGAAAAGATTTAACTGCAAAAGAACACAGACACTGGACAGAGGAAGATTGGAAAAAAGTGTTATGGACAGAAAAATCTAAGTTTGAGGTGTTCGGATCACAAAGAAGAACATTCGTGAGACGCAGAAAAAATGAAAAGATGCTGGAGGAGTGCTTGACGCCATCTGTCAAGGACGGTGGAGGCAATGTGATGGTCTGGGGGTGCTTTGGTGGTGGTAAAGTGGGAGATTTGTACATGATTAAAGGGAACTTGAAGAAGGAAGGCTATCACCCCATTATGCAACGCCATGCCATACCCTGTGGACGGTGCCTAATTGGAGCCAATTTCCTCCTACAACAGGACAATGACCCAAAGCACAGCTCCAAACTATGCAATAACTATTTAGTGAAGAAGCAGTCAACTGGTATTCTGTGTATAATGGAGTGGCCAGCACAGTCACTGGATCTCAACCCTATTGAGCTGTTATGGGAGCAGCTTAACCGAATGGTAAGTAAGAAGTGCCCATCAAGCCAATCCAACTTGTGGGAGGTGCTTCAGGAATCATGGGGTGAAATCTCTTCAGATTACCTCAACAAATTGACAACTAGAATGCCAAAGGTCTGCAAGGCTGTAATTGCTGCAAATGGAGGATTCTTTGACGAAAGCAAAGTTTGAAGGACACAATTATTATTTCAATGAAAAATCATTATTTATAACCTTGTCAACATCTTGACTATATTTCCTATTCATTTTGCAACTCATTTCATGTATGTTTTCATGGAAAACAAGGAGATTTCTTAGTGAGCCCAAACTTTTGAACAGTAGTGTATATTTTAATTTACAGGAATAATGTTCACTGTATTCTTTACAGGTGCAGGCAGTAAAACAAGTCATTTTTAAAAACATTTACCGTGGTACATGTCTGTGACAGCCTATCGCTATAGGAGACGATGGCGCACAAATAGTTCCACCAAAACCGAGCCACGACC
>NC_052312.1:1143536-1161036 GCF_016432855.1 Salvelinus namaycush | reverse complement strand
AATAACTCTGGACCTGTGTGCATTCCTATCAAAGTAAGTGCCTTATTTTCTTTATATCACGTTGCTGTTCCTACTGTAGCATACAGTATGTATGCATGGAGTATAATGTACAGTATTTACAGTTTTATTCACATGTTTTCAAGTATTGGTGACAAATCATACAATCTATGCAATAATTGAAATGCAAATGGACACCGATGATGTGTGTAAAATACTTTTTTGAAGGTTGTACTGATTATAATGAGCTAATGCTAAGCTATTTGCCGGGGTATGTGTGGCACCACGTTTGTTGACGTTTTACAATGCATTCTGGGTGTCACGTAAACGTTTGTCAGACCAAATATGTTATAACAAAATGAGGTGAAGGAATGGTTCACTCATTTTTCGAGTAAATTCCCAGAAGTGAATGATCGTAGACAACACACCTCCTTCAACATGCATATTGAAAACAGACCAAACTCATCTGGTTTCCTCTTATCTTTGGTTGACTCAAAAACAAACACGAGGGTGTGCACAAACTACCCATCGTCAGATTACTATTGTGGTTTCTGTCAGCTGAGAGAGTTAGCTAAATATGACCGCTTGTGTTTCATCAATGTTTCCTCATTTAGCGGCAGGACTAATGTAGCCTACATTTTCCGGGTTTGGATGATTGTGTTACGCTGTCGCTACTTCTGTGAATGTCTGAACATTCCATTTAAAAATAAACTGGTTACATCCAGGACAACTTTTTAAGGAATGTGTTTGTGCAAAAGGTTTCTGTGAAAAAAACAACGTGGCTCAAACGCTGAGTGTTGCGTCAATCGAAACTGGACGTTCTAAATAAGCGTTCTAATCACACCGGTTTGAGCGTACGCTGCAGGGACCACTGTAGAATGATCACACCCGTTTGTTGGTACGTGTCAAAAGGTTAATATGGGTCTATAATATGGGTCTTTAATATGGGTCTTTAATATGGGGGATGAATATGGGTCTTTAATATGGGGGATGAATATGGGTCTTTAATATGGGGGATGAATATGGGTCTTTAATATGGGGGATGAATATGGCTCTTTAATATGGGTCTATAAAATGGATCTATAATATGGGTCTTTAATATGGGTCTTTAATATGGGTCTATAATATGGATCTATAATATGGGTCTTTAATATGGGTCTTTAATATGGGTCTATAATATGGATATTTAATATGGGTCTATAATATGGGTCTATAATATGGATCTTTAATATGGATCTATAATATGGGTCTATAATATGGATCTATAATATGGATCTATAATATGGGTCTATAATATGGGTCTGTAATATGGATCTGTAATATGGGTCTATAATATGGATCTATAATATGGGGTATGAATCAATGTGGGAAAAAGATAGAAGTGACAGTTTATTTGTTTCTTCTTGTCACACAGAAGCATTCCTCACACACTCGGTGTGTGTGGTTGGTTGCTAGTGTTATTTTAAGATTAGTTTGTCCCCACCTTAGCTTTGGAATCTGCGTGGTTCAGTCAGTTATCCATTGATACCTGTTGGTCTAGTTCCTGGCAGCGAGGTGACAAAGGGAGATTCTCATTTTGGCAAAAGACCGCAATCTCTCCTCCGTCCTCTCTACTCTGTGACCCGGAAACCGATAAGTGGTTGAGGAGTGTGTCAATTCGTTAGGAGGCGAACAGAAGAGTCCTCCCTCCTCTTCGATAGCCTCCTTTCCTCGAGGATAGTCACATGTATCCTACTTGAGTGCCACACCCCCTTTGAGTCAGCTGTTGTTTTGTCAGAGGAGAAAAAACACGCAGACATTAAATAAACAATATGCTACTTATCGTTTTATCTAGAAAATGTCTGCCACAACTAGCTCCATTTGTTTTTAATCATGTTCCACATTTATTTTGGGATCCACCCCTGTGAACATCATTTGCCTGATGACGTGCGAGTGGAGGAGAAAGTCAAGGGGTCTGAATACTCTCTGAATGCGCTGTACATGTACAGGAAATGTATTTGGTAATCTTTATATACTGTGTCTCGTTTCAATCAAGAGCATTTCTCTCCACGTTCACTCTCCTTGATTAACTTTGACCTTTTTTTAAAAAGGACGCAGGACCGAGGACGCAGGAGAGAGGACAGAGGAGAGAGGACGCAGGAGAGAGGGGAGAGGAGCGAGGACGCAGGAGAGAGGTGCGAGGACGCAGGAGCGAGGACGCAGGAGAGAGGGGAGAGGAGCGAGGGCGCAGGAGAGAGGACAGAGGAGAGAGGACGCAGGAGAGCGGACGCAGGTGGTGAGCAAATCGAATTGATAAAAGGCCAAAATTACAGTATGTGTCAAATCAAATTGTATTTGTCACATGCCTCGTAAACAACGGGTGTAGACTAACAGTGAAATGTTTACTTACAGGCCCTTCCCAACAACGCAGAGAGAAAAAAATATAAAAAGTTATAACACAAGGAATAAATACACCATGAGTAATGATAACTTGGCTGTATACACAAGGTACCAGTACTGAGTCGATGTGCAGGGGTACAAGGTCAATTAGGTAGATATGTACATATAGGTAGAGGTAAAGTGACTAGGCAACAGATTAGATAGTAAACAGTAGCAGCAGCGTATGTGATGAGTCACAAGAGTTAATGCAAAAAGGGTCAACGCAGATAGTTCGGGTAGCTATTTGCTTAACTATTTAATAGTGTAGAAACTGTTCAGGGGCCTGTTGATTGCAGACAGGTTCATCGGTACCGCTTGCCGTGTGGTAGCAGAAAGAACAGTCCATGTCTTGGGTGGCTAGGGCCTTCCTCTGACACCGCCTGGTATAGAGTTCCTGGATGGCAGGAAGCTCAGCCCCAGTTATGTACTGGGCCATATGCACTACCCTCTGTAGCGCCTTGCGGTCGGATGCCGAGCAGTTGCCATACCAAGCGGTGATGGAGCCAGTCAAGATGCTCTCAATGGTGCAGCTGTGCGGAGGATCTGAGGGCCCATGCCAAATCTTTTCAGCCTCCTGAGGGGGAAGAGGCATTGTCGTGCCCTCTACACGACTGTGTTGGTGTGTTTGGACCATGATAGGTCCTTAGTTATGTGGACACCGAGGAACTTGAATCTCTTAACCCGCTCCACTACAGCCCCGTTGATGTGCTCGGCCCTACGTTTCCTGTAGTCCACCATCAGCTCCTTTGTCTTGCTGACGTTGAAGGAGAGGTTGTTTCCCTGGCACCACACTGCCAGGTCTCTGATTTCCTCTCTATAGGTGGTCTCATCGTCATTGGCGATCAGGCCTACCACCGTCATGTCATCAGTAAACTTAATGATGGTGTTAGAGTCGTGCGCGACCACACAGTTGTGGGTGAACAGGGAGTACAGGAGGGGACTAAACACGCACTCCTGAAGGACCACTGTCTTGAGGATCAGCGTGGCGGATGTGTTGTTGCCTCGCCACCTGGGGGCGGCCGGTCAGAAAGTCCAGGATCCAGTTGCAGACGGAGGGGTTCAGTCCCAGTGTCCTTAGCTTAGTGATGAGCTTGGAGGGCACTATGTTGTTGTACGCTGAGCTGTAGTCAATTAACTTCTCTGCGCTACGGATCCCTTTTACGGGATCATTTTCCTAAACAACCGCTGAATTGCAGGGCGCAAAATATTACTAAAAATATTTATAATCATGCAATCACAAGTGAAATATACCAAAACACAGCTTAGCTTGTTGTTAATCCACCTATCGTGTCAGATTTTGAAAATATGCTTTACAGAGAAAGAAATCCAAGCTTTTGTGAGTGTATCAATCAATGCTAGAACAGCTAGCCCCAAATTAGCATGGTCACAAAAGTCAGAAAAGCAATAAAATGAATCGCTTACCTTTGATAATCTTCGGATGTTTGCACTCACGAGACTCCCAGTTACACAATAAATGTTATTTTTGTTCGATAAATATTACTTTTATAACAAAAAAACGCCATTTGGGTTGCGCATTATGTTCAGAAAACTACAGCCTCGTTCCGGTCCTGAAAGGCAGAAGAAAATTCCCAAACGTATCAGATTCAAAAATATTACAAAAAATATTTATAATCATGCAATCACAAGTGAAATATACCAAAACACATCTTAGCTTGTTGTTAATCCACCTATCGTGTCAGATTTTGAAAATATGCTTTGCAACGAAAGCAATCTAAGCTTTTGTGAGTGTATCAATCAATGCTAGAACAGTTAGCCTTATATTAGCTTGGTTAGCTTGGTCACGAAAGTCAGAAAAGCAATAAAATTAATCGCTTACCTTTGATAATCTTCGGATGTTTCCACTAACGAGACTCCCAGTTACACAACAAATGTTATTTTTGTTCGATAAATATTACTTTTATAACAAAAAACGCCATTTGGGTTGCGCGTTATGTTCAGAAAACCAAATCCTCGTTCCGTTCGACGAAAATTCCAAAAAGTATCCGTAATGGTTGTGGAAACATGTCAAATGTTTTTTATAATCAATTCTCAGGTTGTTTTTAACAAACATAATCGATAATATTTCAACCGGATCGTAACCTATTCAATAAAAAATGGAGAAAATGGAGAAAATGGAGAGCTACCCCACTCGCGCGCAGGAAATATTCAGAGGACACCTGACTACTTTTGAAAAATCTCGCTAATTTTTCAAAATAAAAGCCTGAAACTATGTCTAAAGCCTGGTCACAGCCTGAGGAAGCCATTGGAAAAGGAATCTGGCTGATACCCCTTTAAATGGAAGAAAGACGGGCCAGGAAACACAGATAAAAAAATAATAATATCACTTCCGGGCTAGATTTTCTCAGGTTTTCGCCTGCAGAATCAGTTTTGTTATACTCACAGACAATATTTTGACAGTTTTGGAAACTTTGGAGTGTTTTCTATGCTAATCTGTAAATTATATGCATATTCTACGATCTGGACCTGAGAAATAGTCCGTTTACCTTGGGAACGTTATTTAAAAATAAAAAAAATCTGACCCCTTAGCGTCAAGAGGTTAACAGTATTCTCACATAGCTGTTCCTCTTGTCCATGTGGAAAAGAGCAGTGTGGAGTGCAATAGAGATTGCGTCATCTGTGTATCTGTTGGGGCGGTATGCCAATTGGAGTGGGTCCAGGGTGTCTGGGATGATGGTGTTGATGTGAGCCATGACCAGCCTTTCAAAGCAATTCATAGCTACAGATGTGAGTGCTACGGGGATAGTCATTTGATCTTATCTTTCATTGACGCTTTGCCTGTTTAATGGCTTGTCGGAGGTCGGAGTGTGATTTCTTAAAAGCATCCGGATTAGTATTCTGCTCCTTGAAAGTGGCAGCTCTAGCCTATAACTCGTTGCGGATGTTGCCTTTAATCCATGGCTTCTGGTTGGGATATGTACGGTCACTGTGGGGAAGACGTAGTCAATGCACTTATTAATGAAGCCAGTGACTGATGTGGTAAACTCGTCAATGTTATCGAATGAATCCCAGAACATATTCCAGTCTGTACTGTGTGTGTGTTTGTCACAAACTGATTTATAACTGTCAGGCCCTGCTGTCACCAGAGAGGACAAACCGGTTGTCACCCCATCAGACTTTTTTTTTTAAACTAGTCAACCCACGCCAAGATACAAAGTTATCCTAGTGCTTGTAGTGAAGTTGAATGAATATGAGAAAAAGTCCCACAACTTTAAATGTGTCTGTAGTTGTTTTCAAAGTCTTAATACATTTCTGACTGAATTACAAACAAAAACACAAAGCGAGCGAGCGACTAACAAAACTTGGCATTATCTAAGATAAACATTGATGACCAATTGATACGATTGAGTCAATATCAATCAATAGCAATATCAATAACCGACTATTAGCATCTCAGTTATCCGAAGTTGCTTTCTCTCCTCGCCATGGACTGGTTCACTCATTAGTTTAAATCTGGAGTCATCATCCACTTCATTTGAGCAAGACAACTGATTGAAATATTTTTATTCATCAAGTGTTTTTGTGTTTAAAAATGTGGAAAAAAAATGCCTATCACATTACACATTTAGAAATGACAAATGCATTTTAAACTTCAAGCACAGTAAAATGTTTGACTTAATACAATTATGTTATGATAGGAGTTTTGAAAAAAGGTGCTCGTGCATTGATAACCACACCAAAGTAATAAAATAAAGATGGCACTTCTAAAAGTCTATTTCACACCATAGCCTTCTGAATTTGCAAGATAACTTTTTTTTCATTTTGATTTCAGAACAAATGAAAATGTGGCGCTGACTTGGATTGGATTGGATTGTTTTATACACGCACAGTTACAAGCCTGTTTAGAGTGGCAGGCAATATCCACCGTCGTAGTACAGATGGAGCTGGAATGAGCAGCTAACTGAAGCTGGCTAGCTTTAGAAAAACCTGAGTAGGGCCTCCCGAGTGGCGCAGAGGTCTAAGGCGGTGTCACTGCAGACCTGGGTTCGATTCCAGGCTGTGTCACAACCGGCCGTGATCGGCAGTCCCATAGGGCGGCGCACAATTGGCCCAGCGTCGTTAGGGGAGGGTTTGCCCGGGGGGTGCTTTACTTGGCTCATTGCTCTCTAGCGACTCCTTGTGGAGGGCCGGGCTCCTGCAGGCTGACCTTGGTTGTCAGTTGAACAGTGTTTCCTCTGACATATTGGTGCAGTTGGCTTCTGGGTTAAGCGGGCGGGTGTTTGGCAGGTCATGTTTCAGAGGGCGATTGACTCGACCTTTGCTTCTTCTGCGCCTGTTGGGGAGTTCCAGCGATGAGACAAGATGGAAAAAGGGGGTAAAATATATATATATTTTTTTTAAGACACCAGTGGCGCTGTTTCACCTTATCTGGATTTCAGCTTTAAGTAAGCCTTAACCCAGAACAGCCTTGCTGTTCTAGCGGCCAGGTAGCAGTACTACATCTATCTGTCTGATAGCTTTACTGCTCCCTCTCACACACCCTCTCTGTCCCTCCCTGCTGTTATTCAGAACGAGTCCAGACAAGCTGAGGGGGATCAGACAGTAATACCGTTAGAATTCACCCAGGGAGGGACAAAGAGACAAAGAGAGTTCGGGGAGACAGTGAAAGAAAGACAGCGTTTGGGTGGAGAGAGAGAGAGAGAGAGCAGTCAAAGCATAGAAAGAACATTTGAGTTCAGTCATTACTATTCATTTTAGAACCAGTTAGAGAACAGTTAAAGTATCAGTCATTACTATTCAGATGTTAATTGAAAGCAAAAGAGAGTAAGAGATTGTGTGTTATTGAGTGAAAGTCATTACTACTATTTACTGAGAGAGAGAGAAAGAGAGAGAGAGAGAGAGAGGGAGAGAGAGAGACACAGAGAAAGAGAGAGAGACACAGAGAGAGAGAGAGACACAGAGAGAGAGAGAGAGAGAGAGAGAGAGAGAGAGAGAGAGAGAGAGAGAGAGAGAGAGAGAGAGAGAGAGAGAGAGAGAGAGAGAGAGAGAGAGAGAGAGAGAGAGAGAGAGAGAGAGTGAACTGGTTTGAGTGTGTCAAAAACTGTTCCTTATGGAACAGTGGGGACTGAGCAAGACAGACATAAGCATAGACGCATGCATACACACACATAATAACATACTCACTATACACACACGTACAGATAGATTTTGTGTTGTAGATATGTGGTAATGGACTATGGGCCTGAGGGCACACACACAGTGTGTTGTGAATTCTGTAATGAATGTATTGTAATGTTTTTAAAATGGTATAACTGCCTTAATTTTGCCAGACCCCAGAAAGAGTACTGGGGATCCATAATAAATACAAATCTACACTGATTGAAGTGGATTTAACAAGTGACATTAATAAGGGATCATAGCTTTCACCTGGATTCACCTGGTCAGTCTATGTCATGGAAAGAGCAGGTGTTCATAATGTTTTGTACACTCACTGATATAATTATATAATTATTAGTTTGGTTTATCTTAAAAACAGAGAGAATTGTTGATATCCTGTACATTTTTTATTCTTGATAACATTTTTTGGGGGGGGGAAAATGCACCAAAAATGCATTGGTCTTTAGTATTTTACAAGTAGAACGATTTAAAAAAAGTATTCATCCACAATCAGCTCTGCACAAGTTCGGTCGTGGAGTGTCTTAACAAAATTACACAAAAATATTTAGGTTGACTTTATCCAGTGTCCAGAAAAATGGATTTCGGTGATATGCAAATATGTGCATATTTAATGAGGTATAACTTAATTTGCATATTTGTATAACATATTTCATGTCTTTTTTTTTATACATTTGTGTTTACTTTCAACCCGGTAAATGTTTAATGTGATAAGATTAAGGGAAAGTTAATCTGCTCTCTGGTGGACAAATGTTTGAACTACAGTCTTTGTAGAACAATAGTGCAGTCCTACTTTATGTTCAACTGTACTTTTCAAACGGCAAGTTCTGATTAATACCACATTCATTCAAAATCACCCTGCATATGTCGTTTTTTTGTATATCTATTTTTTTTAAAATTATTTATACATTGACTTTTAGAAAGAATTCAGAACCCTTGACTTTTTCTACATTTTTGTTACGTTACTGCCTTATTCTAAAATGGATTAAATAAAACAAATCTACACACAATACTCCAGAATTACAAAGTGAAAGCAGTTTCTGCTAATTTTTGCAAATATATATAAAAAAAATTAAAAACAGAATTACCTTATTTACATAAGTATTCAGACCCTTTGCTATGAGACTCGAAATTGAGCTCAGGTGCATCCTGTTTCCATTGATCATCCTTGAGATGTTTCTACAACTTTATTGGAGTCCACATGCGGTAAATTCTATTAATTGGACATGATTTGGAAAGGCACACACCTGTCTATATAAGGTCCCACAGTTGACAGTGCATGTCAGAGCAAAAACCAACCCATGAGGTCGAAGGAATTGTCCGTAGAGCTCAGAGACAGGATTGTGTCGAGGCACAGATCTGGGGAAGGGTACCAAAAAATGTCTGCAGCATTGACGGTCCCCAAGAACACATTGGCCTCCATCATTCTTAAATGGAAGAAGTTTGGAACCACCAAGACTCTCCTAGAGCTGGCCACCGGGCCAAACTGAGCAATCGGGGGAGAAGGGCCTTGTTCAGGGAGGTGACCAAGAACCCGATGGTCACTTTGACAGAGCTTTAGAGTTCCTCTGTGGAGATGGGAGAACCTTCCAGAAGGACAACCATCTCTGCAGCACTCCACCAATCAGGTCTTTATGGTAGAGTGGCCAGACGGAAGCCATTCCTCTGTAAAAGGAACATGACAGCCCACTTGGATTTTGCCAAAAGGCTCCTAAAGACTCTCAGACCACGAGAAACAAGATTCTCTGGTCTGATGAAACCAAGATTGAACTCTTTGGCCTGAATGCCAAGCGTCACATCAGGAAGAAACCTGGCACCATCCCTACAGTGAAGCATGGTCGTGACAGCATCATGCTGTGGGGATGTTTTTCAGTGGCAGGGACAGGGAGACTAGTCAGGATCAAGGGAAAGATGAACGGAGCAAAGTATAGAGAGATTCTTGATGAAAACCAGCTCCATAGCGCTCAGGACCTCAGACTGGGGCAAAGGTTCACCTTCCAACAGGACAACGACCCTAATCACACAGCCAAGACAACGCAGGAGTGGCTTCGAGACAAGTCTCTGAATGTCATTGAGTGACCCAGCTAGAGCCCGGACTTGTACCCGATCGAACATCTCTGGAGAGACCTGAAAATAGCTGTGCAGCAACGCTCCCCATCCAACCTGACAGAGCTTGAGAGGATCTGCAGAGAGGAATGGAAGAAACTCCAAGTTTGTAGCTTCATACCCAAGAAGATTCGAGGCTGTAATCGTTGCCAAAGGTGCTTCAACAAAGTACTGAGTAAAGGGTCTGAATACTTATGTAAATTTGACATTTCCGTTTTTTTTAAATACAGTTTTTCTTTGTCATTATGGGGTATTGTGTGTGTGTGTATGTGTGTAGATTGATGAGATTTATTTAAAATTTTTATTAAAGTCAAACGGTCTGAATAATTTCCGAAGGCACACTGCCATTCAAAAGTTTGGCGTCACTTAGAAATGTCCTTGTTTTTTAGAGAAAAGCAAAAAAAAAAGTCCATTAAAACAACATCAAATTGATCAGAAATACATTGTAGACATGTTGTAAATGACTATTGTAGCTGGAAACGGCTGATTTTTTATGGAATATCTACATAGTCGTACAGAGGCCCATTATCAGCAACCATCACACCTGTGTTCCAACGGCACGTTGTGTTAGCTAATCCAAGTTTATCATTTTAAAAGGCTAGTTGATCATTAGAAAACCCCTTTTCAATTATGTTAACACAGCTGGAAACTGTTGTGCTTGATTAAAGAAGCAATAAAACTGGCCTTCTTTAGACTAGTTGAGTATCTGGAGCATTTGTGGGTTCGATTACAGGATTAAAATGTCCAGAAACAAAAAGCTTTCTTCTGAAACTCGTCAGTCTATTCTTGTTCTGAGAAATGAAGGGTATTCCATGTGAGAAATTGCCAAGAAACTGAAGATCTCGCTCAACGCTGTGTACTTCTCCCTTCACAGAACAGCGCAAACTGGCTCTAACCAGAATAGAAAGAGGAGTGGGAGTCCCCGGTGCACAACTGTAATGACTTTTCATGTTAGCCTACCGTTCCTCTAACCATAAACTTAACCCTTTTTAGCTAAGCCCTTCCCTAACCTTACCCTTTAACCTAACTCCTAAACTTAACCCTAACCTTAGCCCTAACTCTAACCCCTAGCCTGGCTAACGTTAGCCACCTAGCCATCTAGCTAGAATTCGTTTTTACCATACGTTTTGCAAATTCGTAACATATTGTACATTTAGCTAATTCGTAACATATTAATACAATTTGTAATTTTTAACATATCACACTAAATGGAGTGGATTTACGTACAGAATCATACTAAATGCTCTGAGGCTAGGTTGCATATAAAGAGGACACATATATACAGTATATATAGAATATATATATATATGATGAGTATATATATATATAGTCCCTACAGAAGGTCTACACCCCCTTGGATTTCTTCACATTTTTATTGTGTCACAAAGTGTGATTAATACATATTTCAGTGATTGATGCATTTAGGCAAAAATAATTATTCCTTTGCCGTATTGTTTTACAGTATTACTTTAGTTTTGCAGTATTACTTTAGTTTTGCAGTATTACTTTAGTTTTACAGTATTACTTTAGTTTTGCAGTATTACTTTAGTTTTACAGTATTACTTTAGTTTTGCAGTATTACTTTAGTTTTGCAGTATTACTTTAGTTTTGCAGTATTACTTTAGTTTTACAGTATTACTTTAGTTTTGCAGTATTACTTTATTTTTACAGTATTACTTTAGTTTTGCAGTATTACTTTAGTTTTGCAGTATTACTTTAGTTTTACAGTATTACTTTAGTTTTGCAGTATTACTTTAGTTTTACAGTATTACTTTAGTTTTGCAGTATTACTTTAGTTTTACAGTATTACTTTAGTTTTGCATGTTTTGGAATATATATTTTGAATATTTGTATTCTTCTTTTCACATATTTTTTTATTCTGTACAGGATTCCTTCTTTTCACTCTGTCATTTGGGTTAGTATTGTGGAGTAACTACAATGTTGTTGATCCATACTCAGTTTTCTCCTATCACAGCCATTGAACTCTGTAGCTGTTTTTAAAATCTACAATGGCCTCACGGCGACATCCCGAAGCAATTATTAAAAGATATATATTCAATGTCTGATTTGTTATTGTTACCCATCTACCAATCATTGCCCTTCTTTATGAGACTTTTGAAAAGCTCCCTGGTCTTTGCAGTTGAATCTGTGCTTTAAATTCCACACTTGACTGAGGGACCTTACTGATGTTGTATATATGGGAAAAGGGGTAGTGATTAAAAAAATCATGTCAAACCTTATTTTTATTATTATTATTATCAACCCTTACATATAACTTATCTGATTTGTCAAGCCAAATTTAACTTCTGAACTAATTTAATCTTAAACAAAGGGGTGAATACTTATACTTATTTGTAAAAGTGTGTAGAATTTTCTTTTCACTGACATTATGGAATATTTTGTGTAGATCAATGACAAAAAAAAAGTACAATTAAATATATTTCGATCGTGTAGATTTTCTATAGGCACTGTACAAAACATTACGAGTTGAGTTGCAACCCTTTTTGTCCTCAGACAACCTAAATTCGTCAGGGCATGGTCTACAAGGTGCTGAAAGCGTTCCACAAGGATTCTGGCCCATTTATTTCACCTTTATTTAACCAGGTAGGCTAGTTGAGAACAAGTTCTCATTTTCAACTGCGACCTGGCCAAGATAAAGCAAAGCAGTTCGACACAAACAACAACACAGAGTTACACATGGAATAAACAAAACATACAGTCAATAATACAGTACAAAAATAAGTCTATATACAATGTGAGCAAATGAGGTTAGATAAAGGCTAAAAAAGGCCATGGTGGCGAGGTAAATAAATATAGCAAGTAAAAACACTGGAATGGTAGATTTGAAGTGGAAGAATGTGCAAAGTAGAAATAGAAATAATGGGGTGCAAAGGAGCAAAAATAAATAAATACAGTAGGGGAAGAGGTAGTTGTTTGGGCTAAATTATAGATGGGCTATGTACAGGTGCAGTAATCTGTGAGACCATGTTGAGTCCAATACTTCTCACAGTTGTCTGGGTGTCTTTTGGGTTGTGGACCATTCTTGATATACACGGGAAACTGTTGAGTGTGGAAAAACCCAGCAGCTTTGCAGTTCTTGACACACTCATACCCCGTTCAAAGGCACTTAAATCTTTTGTCTTGCCCATTCACCATCTGAATGGCACACATAGACAATCCATGTGTCAATTGTCTCAAGGCTTAAAAATCATTCTTTAATTAACCTGTCTCCTCCACTCTACTCAAGCCGGATCACTCAGAGTTCCAATACGGCAATTGTTTGCTTGCCGGAGTTTGTTCGCCAGGGGAGTGATCTCCTGCCTCTCCTCCCCATCTGATAGCGGAGTCGAAGGAGCACAGCAAGAGGAGCGTGGCAATCAACGATGGTTGCACGTCACGAGCCGTGGAATCCGAAGACAGTGGCCTGCGGCAAAGCAGCCTACACTCCCAATGAGTGGACCGGAATGGACAAAAACAACAAATAGTTTTGCTGCCCTGGAGCCTGATCTTCATCGCTGGGGGTAGCTGTGTCTGCAGCCGCTCTGCCGACTCCTACTCCTTCCCCTACGATTTCAAAGTCGACGTCGGCAACCTTCCGTCCCTGCTCTGGATCGAGCGGGGCTTCTCCATCTGTCGGAGGCCTGCACCATCCTGTGAAGCGTGGGAGTGGGCGGATTTCCTCGTCCTTCTCGCCAGCCGTGATTTTGGGCAGTTCCAGGGTAAGTAATGTGACTATTCCTGGTGCGAAAAACAATGTCCTATCCCGGAGCTTGAGTAAATTACATTACTAAGCGGCTCCCGAATGTACTACGTCAGGACATGGAAAAAGATTATATTGTAGTCCATGTGGGTTTTAATGACATTATGAAGGGCAGCTCTGAACACTTGAAACTGGATTTTAAAGAGCTGATTGACTCTCTGCTAAACACTAATTAAAGACCCATCATATCTGGCCCTGTGCCCTCTCTGATCATATCTGGCCCTGTGCCCTCTGATCATATCTGGCCCTGTGACCTCTCTGATCATATCTGGCCCTGTGCCCTCTCTGATCATATCTGGCCCTGTGCCCTCTGATCATATCTGGCCCTGTGCCCTCTCTGATCATATCTGGCCCTGTGCCCTCTCTGATCATATCTGGCCCTGTGCCCTCTCTGATCATATCTGTCCCTGTGCCCTCTCTGATCATATCTGTCCCTGTGCCCTCTCTGATCATATCTGTCCCTGTGCCCTCTCTGATCATATCTGTCCCTGTGCCCTCTCTGATCATATCTGTCCCTGTGCCCTCTCTGATCATATCTGGCCCTGTGCCCTTTCTGATCATATCTGGCCCTGTGCCCTCTCTGATCATATCTGGCCCTGTGCCCTCTCTGATCATATCTGTCCCTGTGCCCTCTCTGATCATATCTGTCCCTGTGCCCTCTCTGATCATATCTGTCCCTGTTTCCTCTCTGATCATATCTGGCCCTGTGCCCTCTCTGATCATATCTGGCCCTGTGCCCTCTCTGATCATATCTGGCCCTGTGCCCTCTCTGATCATATCTGGCCCTGTGCCCTCTCTGATCATATCTGGCCCTGTGCCCTCTCTGATCATATCTGTCCCTGTGCCCTCTCTGATCATATCTGGCCCTGTGCCCTCTCTGATCATATCTGGCCCTGTGCCCTCTCTGATCATATCTGGCCCTGTGCCCGCTCTGATCATATCTGGCCCTGTGCCCTCTCTGATCATATCTGTCCCTGTGTCCTCTCTGAATTGTGGCATTGAATGCTTTAGCAGGATTCTTTCTCTTCACAACTGGCTACGTGATTTCTGCAGCTCAATGGGTGTAACTTTTGTTGACAATTTCGATACCTTTTGGGAACAAAACACGTTTTATAAGGAGGATGGGATCCACCCAAATGATTTGGGTTCCTGGATCCTTTCACAGTATTATAAGGCTGCGTTGAGACAATGACTTATCAATGACCCAAGCCCAGCTCAGTTACTCCCTACCATTGTGTCACTGAATCACCGTAATGCTTTAGCAAATGTACATTACACCAGGTCTTTCTCAACATTACTCAGCATAACATTACTCAACATTACTCAGTTACACCAGCTCTGTCAGGAGGAATGGGCCAAAATTCACCCAACTTATTGTGGGAAGCTTGTGAAAGTCTACCCGAAACGTTTGACCCAAGTTAAACAATTTAAAGGCAATGCTACCAAATACTAATTGAGTGTATGTAAACTTCTGACCCACTGGGAATGTGATGAAAGAAATCTCTACTATTATTCTGACATTTCACATTCTTAAAATAAAGTGTTGATCCTAACTGACCTAAAACAGGGAATTTTTACTAGGATTAAATGTCAGGAATTGTGAAAAACTGAGTTTAAATGTATATGGCTAAGGTATATTTAAACTTCCGACTTCAACTGTATGTGTGGAGAAAAAAAGCCACAGCACACCAACATCAAAACCTCATCCCAACTGTAAAGTATGGTGGAGGGAGCATCATGGTTTGGGACCGCTTGGACAGCTTGCTATCATCGACGGAAAAATGAATTCCCAAGACATTTTGCAGAACAATGTAAGGCTATCTGTCCGCCAATTGAAGCTCAACAGAAGTTGGGTGATGCAACAGGACAACGACCCGAAACACAGAGGTAAATCAAACAACAGAATGGCTTCAACAGAAGAAGGTATGCCTTCTGGAGTGGCCCAGTTAGAGTCCTGACCTCAACCCGATTGAGATGTTGTGGCATGACCTCAAGAGAGCAGTTCACACCAGACATCCCAAGAATGTTGCTGAACTGAAACAGTTTTGGTCCAAAATTCCTCCTGACCATTGTGCAGGTCTGATCCACAACTACAGAACACTTTTGGTTGAGGTTATTGCTGCCAAAGGAGGGTCAACCAGTTATTAAATCCAAGGGTTCACATACTTTTCCCACCCTGCACTGTGAATGTTTACACAGTGTGTTCAATAAAGACATGAAAACGTATAATTGTTTGCTATTAGTTTAAGCAGACTGTGTTTGTCTATTGTTGTGACCTAGATGAAGATCAGATCAAATTTTAGGACCAATTTATGCAGAAATCCAGGTATTTCCAAAGGGTTCACATACTTTTTCTTGCTAATGTAAATGCAAGGGTCAACTCAGATAGTCCGTGTAGCCATTTTGTTAACTATTTAGCTTATGGCTTGGGGATAGAAGCTGCTAGGAAACCTGTCGGTGTCAGACTTGATGCACCGGTACCGCTTACCATGCGGAAGCAGAGAGAACAGTCTATGGTACATCTTACCGTGCCAAAAGTATGTGGACACCCCTTCAAATGAGTGGATTCAGCTATTTCAGCCACACCCGTTGCTGACAGGTGTATAAAATCGAGCACACAGCCATACAAAAACATTGGCAGTAGAATGGGCCGTACTGAAGAGCTCAGTGACTTTCGAAGTGGCACCGTCATAGGATGCCACCTTTCCAAGGAGTCAGTTCGTCAAATTTCTGCCCTGCTAGAGCTGCCCCCGGTCAACTGTAAGTGCTGTTATTGTGAAGTGGAAACGTCTAAGAGCAACAACAACTCAGGCGCGAAGTGCGTAAAAATCATCTGTACTCGGTTGCGTCAGCACAAAAACTGTTCGTCGGGAGCTTCATTAAATGGGTTTCCGTGGCTGAGCAGCCGCACACAAGCCTATGATCACCATGCGCAATGCCAAGCGTCGGCTGGAGTGGTGTAAAGCTCGTCGCCGTTGGACTCTGGAGCAGTGGAAACGCGTTCTCTGGAGTGATGAATCACGCTTCACCATCTGGCAGTCCGACGGATGAATCTGGGTTTGGTGGATGCCAGGAGAATGCTACCTGCCCCAATGCATAGTGCCAACTGTAAAGTTTGGTGGAGGAGGAATAATGGTCTGGGGCTGTTTTTCATGGTTCGGGCCCCTTAGTTCCAGTGAAGGGAAATATTAATGCTACAGCAGACAATGACATTCTAGATGATTCTGTGCTTCCAACTTTGTGGCAAGAGTTTTGGAAAGGCCCTTTCCTGTTTCAGCATGACAATGCTCACGTGCACAAAGCGAGGTCCATACAGAAATGGTTTATGTAGATCGGTGTGGAAGAACTTAACTGGCCTGCACAGAGCCCTGACCTCAACCCCATCGAACACCTTTGGTATGAATTGGAACGCTGACTGCGATCCAGGCCTGATCGCCCAACATCAGTGCCCGACCTCACTAATGCTCTTTTTTTGCTGAATGGAAGCAAGACCCAGCAGCAATGTTCCAACATCTAGTGGAAAGCCTTCCCAGAAGAGTGGAGGCTGTTATAGCAGCAATGTTCCAACATCTAGTGGAAAGCCTTCCCAGAAGAGTGGAGGCGGTCCCAGCAGCAATGTTCCAACATCTAGTGGAAAGCCTTCCCAGAAGAGTGGAGGATGTTACAGCAGCAATGTTCCAACATCTAGTGGAAAGCCTTCCCAGAAGAGTGGAGGCTGTTACAGCAGCAATGTTCCAACATCTAGTGGAAAGCCTTCCCAGAAGAGTGGAGGCTGTTACAGCAGCAATGTTCCAACATCTAGTGGAAAGCCTTCCCAGAAGAGTGGAGGCTGTTATAGCAGCAATGTTCCAACATCTAGTAGAAAGCCTTCCCAGAAGAGTGGAGGCTGTTATAGCAGCAATGTTCCAACATCTAGTGGAAAGCCTTCCCAGAAGAGTGGAGGCTGTTACAGCAGCAATGTTCCAACATCTAGTGGAAAGCCTTCCCAGAAGAGTGGAGGCTGTTACAGCAGCAATGTTCCAACATCTAGTGGAAAGCCTTCTCAGAAGAGTGGAGGCTGTTACAGCAGCAATGTTCCAACATCTA
>NC_052312.1:1126036-1141036 GCF_016432855.1 Salvelinus namaycush | reverse complement strand
TATTGATCGATCGATTGATTGTTTGATCGATTAAAGGTCCAATGCAGCCGTTTTTATCTGAATATCATTTCTGGGTGCTGTGATTGTTTTAAAATATAAACAAAAATACCTTCTAAGCAAAGATCAATTGATCAAGTGTAACGGATGTGAAATGGCTAGCTAGTTAGCGGGTACGCGCTAGTAGCGTTTCAATCAGTTACGTCACTTGCTCTGAAACCTAGATGTAGTGTGCCCCTTGCTCTGCAAGAGCCGTGGCCTTTGTGGAGCGATGGGTAACGATGCTTCGTGGGCGACCGTTGTTGATGTGTGCAGAGGGTCCCTGGTTCGCGCCCGTGTCGGGGCGAGGGGACGGTTTAAAGTTATACTGTTACACAAGCAAAAACTTTGCTAGGACTGTCTGGGAGTGGTCTGAGTGGGGAGGTGAATACTGAATGCTTACTGTTATTTGCAGAGAGGTTTGGAACTCTCTTTCTTATTGGTCTATTAAAGTGGAACTGACAGTATTTTAGCAACATTAAATCTGATTAAAATCTGTTAATTTACACCCCCAGGAAAAATATGACACAAAAATAAAAATAATCTAACCGGAGAGCACTTAGATATGGTCATTTTCACGTTTTCTGAAATTCTTAGAATGTTTGGGGATTACATATACTAAGACATATGTGAAAAATATATAGCAATATCGAGTGGGAAAGCGTCCATGCATTTGGACAATTAATAGATACTACAGTAAATAAAACCTAATAAAAACATCTGTCTCATCCAGAACTGGAGTCTACGCAGACCGGTGCGCCATAGCCAATCAGAGCTACAGTAGGCCTTTATGCAAATAATGGCATTTGCCACACAGGCCAGGAAGTAGGGCCTGCCATCATTCACTTTGAACTGGACTGTGTGTTTACAGGAAGTAGGTCCTGCCATCATTCACTTTGAATTGGACTGTGTGTTGACAGGAAGTAGGGCCTGCCATCATTCACTTTGAACTGGACTGTGTGTTTACAGGCAGTAGGGCCTGCCATCATTCACTTTGAACTGGACTGTGTGTTTACAGGCAGTAGAGCCTGCCATCATTCACTTTGAACTGGACTGTGTGTTTACAGGAAGTAGGTCCTGCCATCATTCTGAGCTGGTTAGGATGTGTACATGTTATCCAGAGCTGGTTAGGATGTTTACATGTTATCCAGAGCTGGTTAGGATGTTTACATGTTATCCAGAGCTGGTTAGGATGTTTACATGTTATCCAGAGCTGGTTAGGATGTTTACATGTTATCCAGAGCTGGTTAGGATGTTTACATGTTATCCAGAGCTGGTTAGGATGTGTACATGTTATCCAGAGCTGGTTATGATGTGTACATGTTATCCAGAGCTGGTTAGGATGTTTACATGTCATCCAGAGCTGGTTAGGATGTTTACATGTTATCCAGAGCTGGTTGGGATGTGTACATGTTATCCAGAGCTGGTTAGGATGTTTACATGTCATCCAGAGCTGGTTAGGATGTTTACATGTTATCCAGAGCTGGTTATGATGTGTACATGTTATCCAGAGCTGGTTAGGATGTTTACATGTCATCCAGAGCTGGTTAGGATGTTTACATGTCATCCAGAGCTGGTTAGGATGTTTACATGATTATATTAATCATGCATTTGAACTATATCTATCTATTCTGCCAACAATGCCTTAGTGTACGTCATGGAATGTTGAGTCACATAGAACCAATTTTTTTAAAGTTGGTTTTGTAGCATAAACTGGGAATGTGATATTTTTTGACTGATATTATGATTGTCTGTTTGTTTCATATCTGTAAAGTAGTTAAAACACTGTCAGTTCCATAAGGATCATATCACCTCCACCTTACCTGACACCCTAGACCCTCAACCCCACCCTGCTGTCATCATGAAGTGCTTTGAGAGACTAGTTAAGGACCATATCACCTCCACCTTACCTGACACCCTAGACCCTCAACCCCACCCTGCTGTCATCATGAAGTGCTTTGAGAGACTAGTTAAGGACCATATCACCTCCACCTTACCTGACACCCTAGACCCTCAACCCCACCCTGCTGTCATCATGAAGTGCTTTGAGAGACTAGTTAAGGACCATATCACCTCCACCTTACCTGACACCCTAGACCCTCAACCCCACCCTGCTGTCATCATGAAGTGCTTTGAGAGACTAGTTAAGGACCATATCACCTCCACCTTACCTGACACCCTAGACCCTCAACCCCACCCTGCTGTCATCATGAAGTGCTTTGAGAGACTAGTTAAGGACCATATCACCTCCACCTTACCTGACACCCTAGACCCTCAACCCCACCCTGCTGTCATCATGAAGTGCTTTGAGAGA
The DNA here is from genome assembly GCF_016432855.1 of Salvelinus namaycush. Classification (NCBI taxonomy): domain Eukaryota; kingdom Metazoa; phylum Chordata; class Actinopteri; order Salmoniformes; family Salmonidae; genus Salvelinus; species Salvelinus namaycush. The sequence goes on along the minus strand of NC_052312.1, from coordinate 1,138,686 downwards.
CTAGTTAAGGACCATATCACCTCCACCTTACCTGACACCCTAGACCCTCAACCCCACCCTGTGCAACTGGGTCCTGAACTTCCTGATGGGCCGCCCCCAGGTGGTGAAGGTAGGACCCTCTTGTATACCGCCCCTATAGGTCCACAGACGATGCAATCGCCATTGCGCTGCACACTGCCCTATCCCATCTGGACAAGAGGAATACCTATGTAAGAATGCTGTTCATTGACTACAGCTCAGCATTCAACACCATAGTACCCTCAAAGCTCATTATCAAGCTGGAGACCCTGGGTCTCAACCCTGTGCAACTGGGTCCTGGACTTCCTGATGGGCCGCCCCCAGGTGGTGAAGGTAGGAAACAACATCTCCACTACGCTGATCCTCAACACAGGGGCCCCACAAGAGTGCGTGCTCAGCCACTTCCTGTACTTCCTGTTCACCCCGCTATCATCCAGAAGGCGAGGTCAGTACAGGTGCATCAAAGCGGGAACCGAGAGACTGAAAAACAGCTTCTATCTCAAGGCCATCAGACTGTTAAGTAGCCATCACTAGCTGGCTACCACCCAGTTACTCAACCCTGCACCTTAGAGGCTGCTGCCCCATATACATAGATATAGGGCCTTTAAACAGACAGACAGACAGACAGACAGACAGACAGACAGACAGACAGACAGACAGACAGACAGACAGACAGACAGACAGACAGACAGACAGACAGACAGACAGACAGACCACCTGGGAGTCTGTGGTGAGGTCATCACAGATGGTTGTCATGGTATTGATCCAGTTTCCGTAGATACTCTCCTCCTTTGGGTTGCACCTCTGCTCACTGGAGACAAGAGTTTATAGGGTTAACAAACACACACACACACACACACACACACACACACACACACACACACACACACACACACACACACACACACACACACACACACACACACACACACACACACACACACACACACACACACACACACACATACAAACATACATACATACATACATACATACAGTTGAAGTCGGAAGTTTACATACACTTAGGTTGGAGTCATTAAAACTCGTTTTTCAACCACTCCACAAATTTCTTGTTAACAAACTATAGTTTTGGCAAGTCGGTTAGGACATCTACTTTGTGCATGACACAAGTCATTTTTCCAACAATTGTTTACAGACAGATTATTTCACTTATAATTCACTGTATCACAATTCCAGTAGGTCAGAAGTTAACATACACTAAATTGACTGTGCCTTTAAACAGCTTGGGAAATTCCAGAAAATGATGTCATGGCTTTAGAAGCTTCTGATAGGCTAATTGACATAATTTGAGTCAATTGGAGGTGTACCTGTGGATGTATTTCAAGGCCTACCTTCAAACTCAGTGCCTCTTTGCTTGACATCATGGGAAAATCCAAAGAAATCAGCCAAGATCTCAGAAAAAACATTGTAGACCTCCACACGTTTGGTTCATCCTTGGGAGCAATTTCCAAACACCTGAAGGTGCCACGTTCATTTGTACAAACTGTAGTACGCAAGTATAAACACCATGGGACCACGCAGCCGTCATACTACTAAGGAAGGAGATGCATTCTGTCTCCTAGAGATGAACGTACTTTGGTGCGAAAAGTGCAAATCAATCACAGAACAACAGTAAAAGACCTTATGAAGGTGCTGGAGGAAACAGGTACAAAAGTATCTATATCCACAGTAAAATGAGTCCTATATCGACATAACCTGAAAGGCTGGTCAGCAAGGAAGAAGCCACTGCTCCAATCCAAAACCGACTACGGTTTGCAACTGCACATGGGGACAAAGATCGTACTTTTTGGAGAAATGCCCCCTGGTCTGATGAAACAAAAATAGAACTGTTTGGCCATAATGACCTTTGTTTTTTTGGGAGGAAAAAGGGGGAGGCTTGCAAGCCGAAGAACACCATCCCAACCGTGAAGCACGGGGGTGGCAGCAACATGTTGTGGGGGTGCTTTGCTGCAGGAGGGACTGGTGCACTTCACAAAATAGATTGCATCATGAGGAAGCAAAATTATGTGGATATATTGAAGCAACATCTCAAGACATCAGTCAGGACGTTAAAGCTTGGTCGCAAACGGGTCTTTCAAATGGACAATGACCTCAAGCATACTTCCAAAGTTGTGGCAAAATGGCTTAAGGACAACAAAGTCAAGGTATTGGAGTGGCCATCACAAAGCCCTGACCTCAATCCCATAGAACATTTGTGGGCAGAACTGAAAAAGCGTGTGCGAGCAAGGAGGCCTAAAAACCTGACTCAGTTACACCAGCTATGTCAGGAGGAATGGGCCAAAATTCACCCAACTTATTGTTGGAAGCTTGTGGAAGGCGACCCGAAACATTTGATCCAAGTTAAACAATTTAAAGGCAATGCTACCAAAAACGAATTGAGTGTATGTTAACTTCCGACTTCAACTGTACATACATACATACACCCCTACCTGATGTCTTTGAGCAGGACTTGCTGTGCTCTGAGTTGTCTCTGTGCTTCGTGGACTCTTCCCTTCATAGTTAACCTGGCACACAGCTGGGCACAGTGGACCCCTAACACTGACATGTTCAGACTGCCTGCCCACACCCAGCTAGACAGAGAGAGAAGGGGACAGGAGGAGAGAGAGAGAAGCGGGGGGCATTTAGTGTGTGCGTGTGTGTGTGTGCGTGTGTTAGTCGTGTGTGTGTGTGTGTGTGTGTGTGTGTGTGTGTGTGTGTGTGTGTGTGTGTGTGTGTGTGTGTGTGTGTGTGTGTGTGTGTGTGTGTGTGTGTGTGTTACCTGCTGGTTGTAACCCGTCTCTGTTCAGTAATGATGCGTGTTACTTTCTGTTGATCTCTGGTGGTGAAGGACAGCTGTAGCTGGAACGGTAGTCTGTCTCTACGCATGAAACCTGTACAACAAACACACACACACACACACACACACACACACACACACACACACACACACACACACACACACACACACACACACACACACACACACACACACACACACACACACACACACACACATGCACATAAAGTGACCGCTTAAGGAATCTTGGGAGAGGGTATGCGTGTTCGTGTGTGAATCTAGGTGTGTGTGTTCACTCACTCTCTGTACTATCAGGCTGGCAGGCAAACTGAAAGGTGATCTCTACCCCTTCTGTTACGTTCCCTATATCCCTTACTAGACAGTGGTTACACTCCTCGTAGGGAAAATACCTGGGGGGGGGACAGAGGGAAGGATGACAAATGTTTTCATGGCTGACATATGAGCATTGAGTTTGTGAGTGAAATCCACACAAGGTGTGTGTTTGTGTGTGATACTTCACCCTGAAAGATGTCATACTCACATGCCGTCAGCTGCTAGTAACGTTGCCGTGACGCCCGTCGCTAAGATGTTGTCGGCCAGAGCTGACTGGATCTCTGTTGCTACGGTACCAATGTTTACTATGTTCACCTGTTCAGGTGAAAGAGGAGAGGTGGAGAGAGTGACAGGAGGAGGAGGAGAAGAGAGAGACAGGAGGAGGAGGAGAGAGAGACAGGAGGAGGAGGAGAAGAGAGATGTGATGGGAGAGAACAGGAGGAGGGGGAGGAGAGAGAGGTGAGGTGAGGGGAGAGAACAGGAGGAGGGGGGAGAGGTGAGATATGAGAACAGGAGTAGGAAGAAGAGGGGGAGAGGAGAGGAGAGGTAAGAGGAGAGGTAAGGTAATAGGAGAGGTAAGAGGAGAGGAGAGGTGAGAGGAGAGGAGAGGTAAGGTAAGGTAATAGGAGAGGTAAGGTAATAGGAGAGGTAAGGTAATAGGAGAGGAGAGGAGAGATGAGAGGAGAGGTAAGGTAATAGGAGAGGTAAGAGGAGAGGTAAGGTAATAGGAGAGGAGAGGTGAGAGGAGAGGTAAGGTAATAGGAGAGGTAAGGTAATAGGAGAGGAGAGGTAAGGTAATAGGAGAGGAGAGGAGAGGTAAGAGGAGAGGAGAGGTAAGAGGAGAGGAGAGATAAGGTAATAGGAGAGGTAATAGGAGAGGAGAGGTAAGAGGAGAGGAGAGGTAATAGGAGAGGAGAGGTAATAGGAGAGGAGAGGTAAGGTAATAGGAGAGGAGAGGTAAGAGAAGAGGAGAGGTAATAGGAGAGGAGAGGTAAGAGGAGAGGAGAGGTAATAGGAGAGGAGAGGTAAGAGGAGAGGAGAGGTAAGGTAATAGGAGAGGAGAGATAAGAGGATAGGAGAGGGTGTGTGTGTCTCACCCTTCCTCCAGTCTGGTCAGCCAGTAGTCCCACCTCAGCCAACCTGCAGTCGGTGCCCTCAAAGGTCATCACTGAAACTATCACACTGCAGAAACAGAAAATACATGGCAGTCAATCATCACCCTGCAGAGTGAAGGAATACACAGTCAACCTGAGGAGTTTTGTGATAAGCTATTGGATGTTTGGGGGTGCATTGTACTTTGGTGTACATGGAGGTTTTTGGGTATACACTAACCCTCTGTTAGCTACCACCTGGGATAGTTAGGGGTACACTAACCCTCTGTTAGCTAGTTAGGGGTACACTAACCCTCTGTTAGCTAGTTAGGGGTACACTAACCCTCTGTTAGCTAGTTAGGGAGTACACTAACCCTCTGTTAGCTAGTTAGGGGGTACACTAACCCTCTGTTAGCTAGTTAGGGAGTACACTAACCCTCTGTTAGCTAGTTAGGGGGTACACTAACCCTCTGTTAGCTACCACCTGGGATAGTTAGGGGGTACACTAACCCTCTGTTAGCTAGTTAGGGGTACACTAATCCTCTGTTAGCTAGTTAGGGGGTACACTAACCCTCTGTTAGCTAGTTAGGGGGTACACTAACCCTCTGTTAGCTACCACCTGGGATAGTTAGGGGTACACTAACCCTCTGTTAGCTAGTTAGGGGGTACACTAACCCTCTGTTAGCTAGTTAGGGGGTACACTAACCCTCTGTTAGCTAGTTAGAGGGTACACTAACCCTCTGTTAGCTAGTTAGAGGGTACACTAACCCTCTGTTAGCTAGTTAGGGGGTACACTAACCCTCTGTTAGCTAGTTAGGGGTACACTAACCCTCTGTTAGCTAGTTAGGGGGTACACTAACCCTCTGTTAGCTAGTTAGGGGGTACACTAACCCTCTGTTAGCTAGTTAGGGGGTACACTAACCCTCTGTTAGCTAGTTAGGGGGTACACTAACCCTCTGTTAGCTAGTTAGGGGGTACACTAATCCTCTGTTAGCTAGTTAGGGCGTACACTAACCCTCTGTTAGCTAGTTAGGAGGTACACTAACCCTCTGTTAGCTAGTTAGGGGGTACACTAATCCTCTGTTAGCTAGTTAGGAGTACACTAACCCTCTGTTAGCTAGTTAGGGAGTACACTAACCCTCTGTTAGCTAGTTAGGGGGTACACTAACCCTCTGTTAGCTAGTTAGGGCGTACACTAACCCTTTGTTAGCTGCCTCGTTGGCTAGCTGTCTGTAGAAGTAAGGTGACTGGGTGGAGGAGAAAGGGGCGGGACTCTCCTCCATCTCACCCAATCCGATGTTAGCTCGCCCGTCTGTACACAAGATCACCTAGAGGTCAACCAATCACAGAACACAGAACACTGAGAGGTTATAACTGATCATAACAATGACATAGGAGTTGACAGAAATGAGACATGACGTCTGATAGGCTGTCAGAATTTCAACGAGGCATCTGATTGGTTGTGATACCGTAAGTGAACTGCTGTTGGATGGAACGCTCAGCTCTGACTGACCTTTGACCCCACAAATCGAGACGCCATGGCAACGGAGACCAAGGCTGCAGGACCCAACGCTGTAGCCCCGTGTTCTCGCAACCTGGGGAGATGGAGAGAGAGAGAAAAGGGAGAGAGAGAGTTAGAAAGGGGAGAGAGAGAGTTAGAAAGGGGAGAGAGAGAGTTCGAAAGGGGAGAGAGAGAGTTAGAGAGAGAGAGTTAGAAAGGGGAGAGAGAGAGTTAGAAAGGGGAGAGAGAGAGTTAGAAAGGGGAGAGAGAGAGTTAGAAAGGGGAGAGAGAGAGTTAGAAAGGGGAGAGAGAGTTAGAAAAGGGAGAGAGAGAGTTAGAAAGGGGAGAGAGAGAGTTAGAAAGGGGAGAGAGAGAGTTAGAGAGTTAGAAAGGGGAGAGAGATAGTTTTAATAAGACATACAGATAGACAGGCAGGCAGTCAACCAGCCAGCCAGACGAACCGACGGACAAACAGCCAGACAAAAACCAACGCACGGACGGACAGAGAACCAGCCAGACAGACACTCACTCTTTGACTCTCAGTGAGAGGTGTTGGTAGCTCTCAGCTATACAGTGTGGAGTGTTGTACTGTTGACCCCGTTGTCTCAGATAGTCATAATCAACTAGAGCCCAGTCCCTCAGAGAGACGGGTACACCTGAACCATCACCATACACTACTACCTACAGAGAGAGGGAGGGAAAATGAGTAGAACAATAACAAATTGATGCAACAGGTAGGCCTGTTGGTAGATACAAACATAGGCGATGGGAACCTAAGCTTCCCCAAAAGTCAATTTAATTAAAATTGGTCAAAATGATGTAATTACTCCTGTCTAGACAGAAATACATAAAATGATTGTAAATAGTACACCTGAGAGCATGATGTAGCCACAGAGCTGTGGATTGTTTTAAATCACAAGTGCATAGCCTACAGTTGGAGCTCACAATGTCGGCAGTGGGTGTGGCAAACAATCAAATAACTGATTGTTGAATTACTGTCAGTGAAACACGAGAGAGACAGAGAGAGAGAGAGAAAGAGAGAGAGAGAGAGAGGGCAATAGGAGAGAGAGAGAGAGAGAGAGAGAGAGAGAGAGAGAGAGAGAGAGAGAGAGAGAGAGAGAGAGAGAGAGAGAGAGAGAGGGCAATAGGAGAGAGAGAGAGAGAGAGACATAGGAGAGTGAGAGAGAGAGAGAGAGAGAGAGAGAGAGAGAGAGAGAGAGAGAGAGAGAGAGAGAGAGAGAGAGGGGGCAATAGGAGAGAGAAAGAGAGGGCAATAGGAGAGAGAAAGAGAGGGCAATAGGAGAGAGAAAGACAGGGCAATAGGAGAGAGAAAGAGAGAGAGAGAGAGAAAGAGAGAGAGGGCAATAGGAGAGAGAAAGAGAGAGAGAGAGAAAGAGAGAGAGAGGGCATTAGGAGAGAGAGAGAGAGAGAGAGAGAGAGAGAGAGAGAGAGAGAGAGAGAGAGAGAGAGAAAGAGACAGAGGGCAAAAGGAGAGAGAGAGAGAGAGAGAGAGAGAGAGAGAGAGAGTTATAGAGACAGGGAGGGAGGCTGAGGGGTATATAGAGAGAGAGAGAGTTATAGAGACAGACAGACAGACAGACAGACAGACAGACAGACAGACAGACAGACAGACAGACAGACAGACAGACAGACAGACAGACAGACAGACAGGGCAATAGGAGAGAGAGAGGGCAATAGGAGAGAGAGAGAGAGAGAGAGAGAGAGAGAGAAACCTTTTCAACATTTATATCAATGAATTAGTAGACATGTTGGACCATTCTCCAGCCCCAGGACTCACACTATCTGACACAGAGGTAAACTACCTGCTATATGCTGATGACTGCAGCCCCAGGACTCACACTATCTGACACAGAGGTAAACTACCTGCTATATGCTGATGACTTGGTTCTGCTATCACCAACCAAAGACATTCTAGAGCAATATTGACATAATTGGGCCCTGGCAGTAAATAACCCCCCCCCCCCTCCCGAAAATCATGATTTCCCCCCCCCCCTCCCAAAAAACAGATGTCAGAAACACAAATATAAATCCACCTTGAACAACACCATCATTGAACACAAAAAACATGACTCATACCTTGGTCTGACCATATTTGCATCGGGAAACTTGAATATGACAGTGAATGCACTCGAAGAAAAAGTCGGCAGAGCCTTGCATGCAATAAAAATGACATTTTTCAAAATCAACATCCCTGTTGCTGATAACTAGATTTTATGGTACAGAGTAGGTTATCTTGTCATAACTCTGTGGTTAATAACTAAATGTTATGGAACAGAGTAGGTTATCTTGTCATAACTCAAATACACTACTACAGTTCACAAAATCTGTGTCATACACAACTGTCTGCCAGTAGTTTTCCAGTCTGAGGCAATATGCCACAATACTTGTAGTAGGAACAACTAGAGCTAACACAATGTCACAGATGGTAGCAGACACTGTCGTTTCAACTGCAAGTGCTACATAACCCTCGTCATCCTTATCTTAAACTTTAAAGGTCCCAAATGCAGCTGTTTTAATCCAATTGATCAAATAAGTTCTGGATAACAATTAAGTACTGTGATTGTTTTCAAATGCTCAAAAAAGAAACCAAAAATAGCTTCTTAAAACAAAGAGCAATTTCTCAATCAAGAATTTAGCTTGGACTGTCTGGGAGCTGTAACCTGAATACTAGCCGTTATTGGCAAGAGAGGTTTGAATCTCTCTTTGTCATTGGTCTATTAACTTATACTGGTGATGTTGTCAGGTGGTCCAAAATCGTACCCATTGTCACGTTCTGACCTTTATTTCCTTTGTTTTGTCTTTATTTAGTATGGTCAGGGGTGGGCAGTCTATGTTTGTATTTCTATGTTTTGCTATTTCTGTGTTTGGCCTGATATGCTTCTCAATCAGAGGCAGCTGTCAATCGTTGTCTCTGATTGGGAACCATATTTAGGTAGCCTGTTTTGTGTTGGGTTTTGTGGGTGGTTGTCTTCTGTCTTTGTGTGTCTGCACCAGATAGAACTGTTTCGGTTGTCACTTTTGTTGTTTTGTATTTTGAGTATTCACCTTTATTTAAGTAAGATGAACAATTACCACGCTGCGCATTGGTCCTCCGATCCTTCTAACTTATCCTCCTCAGACGAGGAAGACGACAGCCGTTACACCCATGCATAACAAGCAAACATTTCTGGCAGCCTTTTTAAACAGCTCTTACACTAAAAGGGCATTATCATAATTTTCACAATTTCACAGTATTATTCCAACTTCATAGTGTGGAAATATATATAAAACACAGGGAAATCACGTTTTTGACAGCACTGGGCCTTTAATAATAATGAATTTAAATAATTTTTAAAGCGCATTTTTTCAAACCGAAGGAGCTAAATACTAATTATTCTAAATCTTCGTAGAGTGCCTAGTTAGTAATACAATTCTTATAACTCTTGTCTTAAACTACTTTAAAAAAGGAATAGAGATGGGATTATGTGTCACATATTATAAGTCCTTAGCTTCTTTGTCTCTCTATGTTGATATTGCACAACAAGAGGTGAGTGCTTGCTGAGTTTTAGTCAGAATGTTAGAATGTCATTGTCACCAACAGACACACAGAGGAAAGTGGTTAAGTAATTAGGTGACACTATTTCAAATAGGAGTCAGAGAAAAATCATACATAATATAATGTATGATTTGTGTCACAGCTGTACCTGTTTCCCTCCCTCCCTCCTCTATATACCCCTCAGCCTCCCTCCCTCTCTCTCTCCAACCCTCCCTCAGCTTCTCTTCCTCGCTCAGCCTCTCTCCCTCCCTCAGCCTCCCTCCAACCCACCCTCCCTCTCTCTCTCTATCCCTCAGCCTCCCTCCCTCTCTCTATACCCCTCAGCCTCCCTCCCTCTCTCTATACCCCTCAGCCTCCCTCCCTCCCTCCCTCCCTCTATACCCCTCAGCCTCCTAGCCTACCTCCAACCCGCCCTCCCTCTCTCTATACCCCTCCCTCCCTCCCTGTCTCTCTCTATACCCCTCAGCCTCCTAGCCTACCTCCATCCCTCCCTCCCTCTCTCTACACCCCTCAGCCTCCCTCCCTCCCTCCAAATCCACTGCCTCGTTCAAATTTATTTTTGACCCCAAAATCAATCAATAAATCAATCGATACCTCGTCATTGAAGGTAACAATGGCGACTCGGCGGAGAGGTGAAGTATTAAGTAGAGAGGACAGTGCTCTCTGGAGGGCATCCTGAATACTCTACAGAAAGAGAGAGAGAGAGAGAAAAGCATTGACATATCATTCCTTTTAATAGAAGCCTTCTAGCATGTTCCGTTTCTGGACTCTGCATTCCATCTGAAATAGACTAGTCTTTTCTTTTTAGGAGGTGGATCTGCAAATAGATTGTGGCTCAATGTAATTGTCTGCATCATTTCCAATCCCCATATATACATTTTTAGAAATATACAGTGGTCTCCAAAATTACTGGCACCCCTGACTGGCAACGCACAAACAATAATACAAAAATATAAACAATATAATTATAGAGAAACTCAAAATATCAAGGTGAGAAATACTGTACTTTATTCATGTTTCAATGGAACCAACAAACATCATACAATCAGTCAGAATGTTAGAATGTCATTGTCACCAACAGACACACAGAGGAAAGTGGTTAAGTAATTAGAACAACATTTCAAATATGAGTCAGAGACATATCATACATTTAAAAAAATGTATGATTTGTGTCACAGCAGGACCTGTTTCCCTCCCTCCCTCTATATACCCCTCAGCCTCCCTCTCTCCCTCAGCCTCTCTCATTCCCTCAGCCTCCCTCCCTCCCTCCGTCCCTCTCTATATACCCCTCAGCCTCCCTCTCTCCCTCAGCCTCTCTCATTCCCTCAGCCTCCCTCACTCTCTCCGTCCCTCTCTCTATACCCCTCAGCCTCCTTCCCTCCCTCTATACCCCTCAGCCTGTCTCCCTCCCCCAGCCTGTCTCCCTCCCTCAGCCTCCCTCCAACCCCCCCTCCCTCCCTGAGGGGTATAGAGAGAGGGAGGGTTGGAGGGAGGCTGAGGGGTATAGAGAGAGGGAGGGAGGTTTGGAGGGAGGCTGAGGGGTATAGAGGGAGGGAGGGTGAGGGGTATAGAGAGAGGGAGGGAGGGTTGAAGGGAGGCTGAGGGGTCTAAGAGAGAGGAAGGTTATCTTGTCATAGCTCTGTTGTTGATAGCTAGATGTTATGGTAGATGTAGGTTCTCTTGTCATAACTCAAATACACTACTACAGTTCACAAAATCTGTGTCATACACAACTGGCCGCCAGTATTTCCAGTCTGAGGCAATATGACACACTACTTGTTGTTTTACCACAGTTCTAGGTAAATGTTGCAAACGCATACGTGTTACCTCATTTTAACACCCTAGCGAAACAGGAAGTGATGTAATGGCTCAATATAGTTCCTTAACGTCACGCCCTGACCTTAGAGATCCTTTTTATGTCTCTATTTTGGTTTGGTCAGGGCGTGAGTTGGGGTGGGCATTCTATGTTTTTGTTCTATGTTGTCTATTTCTATGTGTTTGGCCGGGTGTGGTTCTCAATCAGAGGCAGCTGTCTATCGTTGTCTCTGATTGAGAACCATACTTAGGTAGCCTTTTCCCACCTGTGTTTTGTGGGTAGTTGTTTTCTGTTTTGTGTCTACACCAGACAGGACTGTTTCGTTTGTTCCGTTTTGTTATTTTTTTGTTTCAGTGTTATTAAAAGTCATGAACATGTACCACGCTGCACCTTGGTCCTCTCCTTCTTCATCAGATGGACGTCGTTACACTTTAAGACTTAGATTAACTTAAATCAGTGGAATTAAATTCCTGGTATAATTTTGATAGATGTTATTTACAATAATCTGTAAGGGTGCCATTAATTGTGAAACCATGATTTGGAGGACATTGATTTTTAATTAATTAAATCAATAAATGATTTTGGTTGGTTCCGTTGAAACATTAATAAAGTACAGTATTTCTCACATGTTGGTATTTTGAGTTTATCTCTATAATTATATTGTTTATATTGTTTAAAGTATTGTTTGTGCATTGCCAGTCAGGGGTGCCAGTAGTTTTAGAGCCCGCTGTATATATTATTTGAAATATATATATATATATATACATACACAGTATATTGTGGCTGCTTTGCGTGATGTATTGTTGTCTCCACTCTTTTTGCCCTGTCTGCTGTTGTCTGTGCCCAGCAATGTTTGTATCCTGTTTTGTATCCTGTAGTGTTGCCACCATGTTGTGTTGCTAGCATGCTGTTGTCGTGTTGTGTTGCTAGCATGTTGTGTTGCTAGCATGTTGTTGTCGTGTTGTGTTGCTAGCATGTTGTGTTGCTAGCATGTTGTTGTCGGGTTGTGTTGCTAGCATGTTGTTGTCGGGTTGTGTTGCTAGCATGTTGTTGTCGTGTTGCGTTGCTAGCATGTTGTGTTGCTAGCATGCTGTTGTCGTGTTGTGTTGCTAGCATGTTGTGTTGCTAGCATGTTGTTGTCGTGTTGTGTTGCTAGCATGTTGTTGTCGTGTTGTGTTGCTAGCATGTTGTTGTTGTGTTGTGTTGCTAGCATGTTGTGTTGCTAGCATGTTGTTGTCGTGTTGTGTTGCTAGCATGTTGTGTTGCTAGCATGTTGTTGTCGTGTTGTGTTGCTAGCATGTTGTGTTGCTAGCATGTTGTTGTCGTGTTGTGTTGCTAGCATGTTGTTGTCGGGTTGTGTTGCTAGCATGTTGTTGTCGTGTTGTGTTGCTAGCATGTTGTGTTGCTAGCATGTTGTTGTCGTGTTGTGTTGCTAGCATGTTGTTGTTGTGTTGTGTTGCTAGCATGTTGTGTTGCTAGCATGTTGTTGTCGTGTTGTGTTGCTAGCATGTTGTGTTGCTAGCATGTTGTTGTCGTGT